>NW_027509247.1:0-285000 GCF_048541705.1 Temnothorax americanus | reverse complement strand
ACATGAAGAAGACTCAATGCTGCCAATGACAAAATAAAAAAGTTTTTAGAATCGCGAAGCTAGCGCGTCTCGCCGCCAACACAAGAAAAAAAGAACTAGTCACGCTTTCCGCCTTACCGACACGAAAACTAATGCTTCAATACTACCGCCGTTTGAGTGTCTGTTTGAATTGGTACTACATTTATCATATCGCATAATTTCCTGTGTCGATCTCTTGGAAGCGCTTTAGTGAATACATCTGCACGCTGTAACTCGGATGAAATATACTCTATCACCACATCGTTGTTCTCATGTTTTTCTCGAATGTAGTGATAGCGTATATCAATGTGCTTTGTACGCTTGTGAAATGCAGGATTTTTCACCAATCGTATTGCACTCTGATTGTCTACATATATAGTTGTTCCATTTTCGCAGGTACAACCGATATCTTTTAATAATTTACGCAGCCAAATGGCTTCTTTGGTAGCTGTCGCTGCTGCGACGTATTCGGATTCGGTTGTGCTAAGCACAACTAGCTTTTGTCTCTGCGAGGACCAAGATACTGGGCCGTTTGCCAAGAAAAAAATATATCCTGTATTTGATCTTCGCGTTTCTATATCTCTCGCGTAATCCGCGTCGGAGAATCCGATCAACTCTTTCTCGCTACCGCCGCTTTCATATTCTAACCCGTAGTCGATAGTACCTTTTAAATACGCGAAGATACGCTTGACTGCTTTCCAGTGCTCAACACTGTGATTGTTTAGGAATTTGCTTACAGAGTTGACTGCAAAGGCTATGTCTGGACGAGACACAGCTACAAGGAAAACTAGTGACCCTACTGCCTCTCGATATGGCACTGTATTCGACTTTTCATTCGTTTCTTCTACAGGGTACAGAATTACATGTGGATCGGCCGGTACGCTTACCGGTTTTGCATCGCGCATTCCGAATTTTTCGATTATTCTTTCGATATACATTCTTTGGTGAACAAATAGCCTTTTATTATACCTATCGCGTTCGATTTGCATCCCTACAAAAGAACTTGAATCACCGATCTTAATTTTAAACGCTTCACTTAAATGTTTGGCTACAATGTTCAATGTTGACTTAGACTTAACCGCGACTAGGCCATCGTCCACAAACAAGGCTAAGTACACTGTTTCACCATTGATTTGCCCGACAAAGATACACTGGTCTGCTTCACTACACTTGAAATTGTACTTGATCAGAAATTGTAGAAATTTCTTGTTCCAGCACCTTGGTGCCTGTTTAAAACCATACAGAGACTTGAGCAGTTTGCACACAACACTTTCCACTGTAGCCTCTACAATCTTGAGCCCCTCTGGAATCTCCATAAAGATATCCCAAGCAGCATTTTCACGTCCGCCCGACGTTAAGATAAACACACTTAACGTTGGTATCCAACGTTTTTGCTACGTCGTTTCAACCCTCTTTTGCACTAATTTGGGGAATCAAATTTAGGTTGTACCAACGTTGGAATCCGACTTATATAAGTTAAATTGAGGTTACATTTTTTCCACCAGTTTTAACGTTGGTATGTAAACTTTGATTTTGTACACTCTGCTAGACCTGAGGTTATTCTTTCACAACGTACATTTTAGGTGTAGTTTTCGTGCTTCCATTCAAACCATATGACGGCATTGGTGTAATAAATGTATCATAATACGTACTTATCAATTTGGCACAAATAAAATGGCTTTATAGGAAAAATATAGTTTGCGCAGTCTTTGATACTATTGTAATTTTGCCATAAATACACGAACCCAGCACTGAAATTGTATAACAAAACCCACTTTATTGATAAATGTGGAAATGATAGGTCAAAATTAGACGAATCCTTTCTAAAATATTCCAATTTACTAAATATTCTAATAAATAACTAAAATTTTCCAAAGTGTAGATTTTAATTTTTTTTCATCAAAATTACTTTTAAGATAAATATGTTGTCAAAACTTTAACAACAGATATTATATAAATGCTTTAAATTGTTAATAAAGTGCGTTAAAAAATTTAAATCTAAATATACTGGAAAATGGCGGATTATTTGCCTTCCTCTTCGAGGAATGAAAATGGCGAAGTCAGCGTTCCACACTAGATCAAACTTTACGTAGTAAAAGGTGCGATAAATTCTACTAAAATTTGTCTTTTCGTATAAAATAATTAACTTTTTCCGACTTTTCCAAACTAAGTAGTATACCACTGTAGGCAAAATTGTACCTATATTGACTAAAAGTCTTAACAAGGTCGCCAAACTGACTTAACATGTCGATAAAGTATTAATTAGTTGAAAATTCTATACTAGATTTGCGAATGAGTCGTATATCTTAACCAAATCCGACCTATGCAATACCATCTATATGGTGATCTAGAGCATGGTTATGGCAGCCGTGCAGCCGAGCGAACGCGCTCTCGAGCTGTGAACCGCGCGGCGCGCGCGCGTTGTTTCCCGACGACGCGACGATAACCGCGTGAGATGAAATGGACCGGTTCGGCCGTGGATCGTCAACATTCGTCGCATAGTCCTCGTAGCTCACGCACGACGCCGCGAATTGCCGTCGACGATGCCCGCTTGACGCAGCAGTAATCTGCTCTACATTTTTTTAGGCAGAATTTGTTACCATTTCTCGCGATTTCTTAACGCCAGTCAGAAATGACCACAGGCGACGTTTCACAACGTTAGCGTTTTACAACGTTTGATAACAAAACGTTGGTTTACGTTGGGAATTACGTATTGAAGTCGCTCGAAAAGTGTAGTGCAGAGTATAACGTCAGGCGAACGTTAAATATCTTAACGTCGGGTAATAGGACTTAAACTGTTTCGAATTTGACGTTGGGAAAGTGATAAAAAAAGCACGTCGTAATTTTAACGTTTAGACAACGTCCAAAAAACGTTAGTAATTATAAGTTACATTTTATAACTTTCTTGAACCGCTTACAACGTTGTGATTAGTAGAAAAGTAGTCCTTAGTCGGAAAGTTAACCGAAAAATGCTGCTTGGGATCCTCCTCGAGCTCACCGTACAAGAAGGCCGTCTGCACATCGAATTGGAGTAATTCGAGATCCTTCTCGGTTACAGTTGCCAGAAGCACTCGAAGTGAGTCGTATCGCACGACAGGTGCAAATGTCTCGGTGTAGTCGAGCCCTGGTTGTTGCATGAAGCCACGAGCACACAGTCTTGCCTTGAACCTCTGAGTCTTTTTTTTGGGATCATATTTTATTTTGAAGACCCACTTGGAATCGATGGTCTTCATTTCAGATGTTCTCAGCACAATTGACCATGTGTTGTTTATCTCGTGCGCTTGCAGTTCTTCCTTGATGGCACGCTCCCACTGTGCAGCGTCGCTGCCCCGTGTTGCTTCTTCGTATGTAGTTGGCGTTGCGAATTCGGCCACATCAGCTTCATATCTGGTTGGACGATGTATTGTTGCTCGATCTCTCAGAATTCGTCCTTGAGATTGTGGACGTTGTGCCACGTTTTCCTCGTCTCGATTCTCATTGCCAACCTCTTGTTCATTCGGATTTTCTCGTTGACAAACTATTGGTTCGACTTCTTGCCTGGGCTCTTTGTCTTCTAGTTTTGGGAGCACTATGGTTTCGTTCGACGATTCCTCTTCTTCGTCTTTTTCCACTTTCCCGACTCTCTCGTGAAAAGTCGCATCTCGCGTAACGTTCACTTGCTTTGTTACCGGATTGTATACTCGATAGTTTGTAGAATCGTTTTCGTAGCCGACCAGGATCATTTTTTGTCCTCGAAGATCAAGTTTCTTTGTTAATTGTTTTGGTGTATGAACAAATGCGACGGATCCAAAAATTCTGAGGTGATTCATCTCCGGTTTCTTCCCGGTCCACATCTCGTAGGGTGTTGCATTGCCACCTGATGACACTGTTCGGTTCAACACATAGACTGCGGTGTTGACCGCTTCCGCCCACAAACTCAGTGGAAGAGATTTCGCATGGATCATCGTTCGGGCGCTTTCAACAATCGTTCGATTGTCTCTTTCAGCTTTACCATTTTGCTGTGGTGTATAAGGGGCGGTGTTCTCCTTCTTTATACCTCGAGAATTGAGGTATTCGTTCATCTGTTGATTGCAAAATTCGAGGCCGTTGTCGGATCTCAAGATTTTCATTGGGCGTCCAAACTTGTTTGTCACTCTCTTCTCGAAAATCTTGAACTTCTGGAACACATCTGATTTGTGTCTTAGGAAATACACATGTCGGTACCCGGTTGCGTCGTCCTTAAATGTTAGAAAGTATTTTGCTCCTCCCGGTGATTCAACGGACATCGGGCCACACACGTCAGTGTGCATAACCTCACCAGGTTTGGTTGACACTTTTTCACGTTTCTTGAACGGCAAACGGTGCGCCTTCCCGAGATGACACATTTCACACACGAAGTCACTTGAGTCTTTTAATGATATTCCGTGGATGAGCTCTTTTGATACGAGCTCACGTATCGCACGTTTATCCACATGGCCAAGTCTCTCGTGCCACACGCGTAGATTATGTTCTGATAGATTTGCCTCTTCAGCACGAGATTTCAAAACGCGGAAGAGCATCCTGTAGATATCATTGTCTTGCCTCACGCCCAATGAAACCACTTCCTTTCCACGCACTACAGTCACGTAGTTGTCCTTAAAGTTTACCTCGAAGCCTTTCTTCGTACAGGCACCCACGGAAAACAAGTTTTTCTTTAAGTCGGGAACATAAAGCACGTTGTCAATTTTAGCATCACACCATAAACCGTCAATTAGTCTCTGAATGTGCACTGTGCCTTCGCCAGTAATGATGCATTCTTCGCCGTCACCGAGAACCACTGATCCTCCGTTTTTGATTGGTCGGTAATCGATGAGCCAGTCGAGTCGATGTGTCATGTGCCTCGATGCGCCGCTGTCGGTAAGCCAGACTTCTCTTTGATTGACTGCAAGCAGCTCTTGCAGTTGACTGTTGCTCGGCAGTCCGGGCTTGCTCGACTCTTGCTTGTCGCACTGCACTTTTTCGACGACAAACGCGCAGTCACGTGACTGTTCATCATCGCCATTTTTCGCGCCTTTTTTATTCGAGCACTCATACGCGTAATGTCCCATTTCGTGGCACTTGTAGCATTTTATGTCCTTCTTAGCTTTCTTTGATTTCCCTTTCTTCTTTCTGTGATCTTTGACATCTTTCTTCGACGCAGCGAATGCACTCGCCCCGTCCTCGTTGTCGGCACTTAATCTAGCTTCTTCACGAAGCAGTCTTTCTTCAAGATTGTTTAGAGTCTGACGATCCGGATCGACGCTATCCCACGCGGTTTGAAGTGTACTGTACTTAGGTGGCAAGCTGCCCAAGATCTTGGCAATCACTGTTAGTTCTGACACTCGTTCACCAACATCTTCGAGTTGCGCGGCCATGTTCCGAATTCTCGCGATATGATGGACAACCGAATCACTCGATGCCATCCGATATTCATGGAACTTCTGTAGCATTAGAAGTTTGTTTGTGGCAGATTTTTGCTCATGAATCCGACACAAGTTGTCCCACATGTCTTTCGCCGTTTCACACACTAGTAACGGCTCGAGTTGAGCGTGTTCGAGTGCCGACGATATTAGGAACATCGCCTTAGCATTATCGCGATTCCATGTTTTCGCCGCGGCCGTTGTCCGATCCTCCGGCTTTACTCGCGAGCCACGGATGATATCGTCGATATCGTTTGCGACGAGTAGTGAGTTCATTTGAAATTTCCAACTTTGGAAATTCGTTCCATTGAACTTCTGTACACTCTTGGCTAAGATGTCCTGAGACATGATGCGAATCACACGCGCCCGTCTTCTTCACGAAAGTTCGACCGTACAATGGCTACCGTCCGCGATTCGCGTTCACTGCCTCGACTTTTTTTTTCACATACGCGGTATACGTAACCTGGGCCCATAACCTGTTAGATCAGAACGAAAATCGCATTCGCCTTGCGCAGCAGGTTAATTTATGTGAGAAAGGATCAAGGCCGATAGTATAGTAACAGATTTATTAGTTATAATATATCACGCGGTATCGAGACGGACACACACAACACGCACGCTCGTACATGAAGAAGACTCAATGCTGCCAATGACAAAATAAAAAAGTTTTTAGAATCGCGAAGCTAGCGCGTCTCGCCGCCAACACAAGAAAAAAAGAACTAGTCACGCTTTCCGCCTTACCGACACGAAAACTAATGCTTCAATACCTAGCAATTGCAATTAAATCATACTGTTTGGCGCTCGCCATATTGCATATATCGTAGTCATTAGTCTAGTCACATTTACGTTCAAATTCGCTGTATATAATATATAGTCTTTCTAGTATATAATTTTTATGTATTTTCGGTGCTCGCGCGAAACGTCGGCAGATCGCGATCGACGCGTAAAATCGATAGTTTCGCGACTCACCAATCGGTGCTGCCCTCGTTCACCCTACGAGGGCACCCGCATGAGGAAAGAGCAAGTACTCGCTCGCGACACTTTTCCAGCGCCGCGAGCAGGAATCATTCATCGTCAAGCAGGCTGAGAGGACACACCTCTCATCATCACTCATCGTCACGACGTCTTGGGGTGCACACGCTATACGTACACACTCGAACATCCGAGAGGCTACATAAAGCTCGCTCTCGGAAGGGCGATCGCTTTCTCTGCCTGCCTTGCTTGCTGCCTTTGCTTGCCTTGCTGCCTTTGCTTGCTTTGCCGCCTTGCTTGCTACCTTGGCTTGCCTTGCTGCCTTTGCCTGCGCTTGCTGCACATGCTGCCCACGAGCTTGCTAGAAGAACGAATCCTCCAGGAGACGACGGCCTCCCGAACGGTGAGTCGCATTTGCTTTATTACGTTAATTCGCTTTGGGAAGACGATACACACCTCCCCTGGTCCTTCGAGTCACGTAGTTTGCACCAATTCGCAAATCCGGGGAACGCTTAAACGCCCCCCGAGCATTGGTCCTTCGAACCAGATCATCGCGTTAGTGAATACCGCCAACCTATCGCTCGTTTCCGAATTAGTGATTAGTTAATAGTTTCGTGCGCAATTGCCGCCTTAACGATCGATCGGTGTCGCAAAACAATCGTACGCCGCGTATTCTCTCGATTGCAGTTTCGTCTCGCAACGAGACTACGCGCGCGGGATCTTGTGCGCCATCGTCGTTGATCGCTCTAGTCATTAATTACTTCGTTCGCGCAATTGCATTGACGATTAATCGGTGGCTGATCATACGCCGCGATATCTCTCGATCGCAATCTTCACGTAGCTTCGCTTCGCGACGAGAATACTCGCGCGGGATTTTGCGCGCCATTATCGTTGATCGCTCTTGCCGTTAATTACGCTCGTGTTAAATAAATCGTCATTTTCGCTATCGGGCGAACAATACAATTCATAGATTATAGTGAATAATATTCTCTAGCGAATCTTCTCGAGCTAGCCATAATTATTCGCATAACTATCGGCGGTCTTGGCGCTCGGTCACGGGCCGACCGCACGTACACACAATTTTTTCTAAAAGGACTCGCGCTCGATAACAACGCGTTGCTCGATCCCTCGTAGTTGCTGCGTGCGTACAGCACGACTCAAAATACACATTATTTCCGATCCGAGGAATATTGTCGTCGATAGAGAGTATTGGTGGTGAGCACGGATTCCCGGCATAATTAAATGTTATAATCGAGTTAGGAAGTCGTCGTTGCTCGTGTCATGTGCAATCGGAACTCGATCTAAATAAAAATGTGAATGCGTTTCTCGTCATAAACGGGTACCCGTGCCGATCTAATGCTATAACTGTATTGGTAATTGCATTCCTTACAGCTCCGTTGATTGCGATATTGTGTTTGATTCCCGCCTTGCGTTCGCGTTTCCGATTCGTGCGTGAATCGAATCGTCATTTTCGCTATCGCAAATGATACAATTTATTATATTGTATTGAAGGATATTCTTTTTCGTTAATAATCCATAGTGCCTTCGCGTAGGCACTCGAATCGAGCCGTCCGCTACTCGTAACCTTGGCGAACGGAACATCGTCGTTGTTTATTAGCATTCCGGACTATTGTTATCCGATATTGGTCAATCTTCGTGCTGGGCCAGGTGCCATCGCTTCGAGATCACGTGGACTCGCAACCCTACGCGCGTGTTCCGTCCGTTTGTTGAATTCGCGGTTGAGCTCCGAGCACCATGAGTCGGAACCACATAACTAAACGCGAGTTGTGTATACAACGGATGAGGGAGATCCACGAGCTGTCGATGCTCGCAGTGGACAATCCTGCCCAGAAACCGCATTTTCTCATTCGGTATCCCACCGTAACTAAGTTGATCGCGGATTTCGAGAACGCACACCTCAAGGTGATCCAAAACGCCCTGGACAAGGAGTTTGCCGCGGAAGACGCGATTTGTAGGAAATTCGACACGATGCGTTTCGGCGTAATCGGGCGTTACAAAAAGTTTGTAGGCGCCGACCGAGCGGCCGCCGCGGCCGCGGCCGCTCCGGCCCCGGTCTCAACGTCGTCTATCCGACTGCCCAAAATTGAACTTCCGCAATTCTCGGGAGACCTGGCGCTTTGGCCCTCGTTCATCGCACTATACAATGTTTCCATTCACGAGAACCGTAACGTTTTTCCCATGGAAAAATACCAGTACTTGGTTGCCTCGTTGAAGGGCGAGGCGCTCAATGTTGTAAAGAACCTCCTTCTTTCAGTCGATAACTACGCGATAGCTTATGATTCCTTGGTTTAGCGATACCAGAACAAGCGGGATTTGACAGATTATCACGTGGACTTAATGCTTAATGCCAAGCCGTTGAAATCAGAGTTGGCCGCACCCCTGCACGCGCTTTTAGACACCTTCACCGAAAATACGCGGGCATTGAGCTTATTGGGGTTCCCCACGGATGCGTGGGACTACTTACTACTCAAATTCTTACTGGGAAAACTCCCTCGGTCGCTCAGGGAAAAGTTCGAATCCGAACACCGGGCGGAAGAGATACCCAAGTACACGCAGCTTACAATATTCCTCTCCGATCACTGTCGGGTGCTCGGGTCCGTATCAGGCCTCTCAAGCTTTTCGCAATCGCAGACCGCTTCGCAAAAGGGTTCCGCGGCGGTCTCATTGTTTGTGACGCACACAAAGGATTGCCCCGTGTGCAAAGAGCAACATAACATAACAAAGTGTTCGCGGTTCCTTAAAGTCTCGTCAAGGGAGAGATCGTCGACCGCTCGCAATTTGAAACTGCCTTAATTCTTCATTCCGGACAAGGCTTGAAAAGGGACACAAATTGTCTCTCCGAGTGGACATGCCGATCTTGCGGTATGAAACACCATACGCTGCTGCATTTCGAGCAGGACAGCGCTCCCCGCGAACGCTCCGGCGGTCACTCCAGTCGACGACCCCGCGGCGCCGGGGGATACAGGCGGAAACTAGGCGACCACATTGCCTTGAGACATCATTGGCGCGCGCCCTTCGCCACTCGTGATGTCTTTCGTCCGTTCGTCGCACGGGCGCGTTCGCGACGAAGATGTTCGTAGTTGTAGTTTTCGTTTAGACGACATCGAGTCCCTACACCCTCACCCCGTCATCGTGCACCGTCGAGTCACTACATACTCACGGTCTCTCTCGTTACCGCCGTCTTGGCGTGTCACCACTCGGGTGTCGCCAAACGGCCGGACTTCATTCGGAGGTCACATATTCGCAACGCATGATACCTCTCGCCCGTTCGTCGCATGGGCACGTTTGCGGCGAAGATATTCGTGTAATTATAGTTTTGTTTGGACGAGGTCGGCTTACTACACACTCACCCCGTTATCGTGCGCCGTCGAGTCGTCTCACACTCACGGTGTCTTGGGCTACCGCCGTCTTGGCGTGTCACCGTTCGGGTGCCGCCAAACGGCCGGACCTTATTACCGCCCTCTTGGCGTATCATCATTGTTCCTCCTGCTATCACGGAGGGCTTCGGGTGCCGCCAAACGGCCAAACCTCATTTGGAGGTCACATACTACGCCGTCTTGGCGTCTCGCTATTGTTCCTCCCGCTATCATGGAGGGCTTCGGGCGTCGCCAAACGGCTGGACCTCATTCGGAGGTCATAAAATACTGCCGTTTTGGCGTGTCATCATTCGGGTGTCGCCAAACGGCCGAATCTCACTCGGAGGTCATAACCGTCGAGTCACACACACTCACGGCGTCATTGAATCCCGCCGTCTTGGCGTATCGCCATGTCCCTCCTTCTACCACGGAGAGCTCGTCGGGTGTCGCCAAACGGCCGGACCTCATTCGGAGGTCCTGTACAAACTCACTCGCTTTAAGCCTCGAGTTGAACCTTTCCATAGCTCGGAAACTCCTCCGGTCAAGGAGGAACGAATCGTATCGCTCATCGCGCTCGATCCACCTAATTCCGTTTATTCATTACTCGATAAATTTTCGTCATTAGACAAAGTTTGTAGAATCCTAGCGTATATCTTGAGATTTACGAATTGTTCCAATGCCAAGCCGGCACCCGCGACCTTGGCCGTGGATCAATTCGAGTCACACTCCGCGTTATTAGTCTTAGTGAAAATCGTGCAATCAGAAGTCTTCTGCGATGAGATAGATCGGCTCCGAAGCGGGAAAAGCGTCCCCAAGCCTCTACTAAAACACGGCTTAAATTCACGCACGAAATTGAAAATAATGGCTCGCTTCCGTTTCTAGGTACTACGGTTATTAGAAATGGAGACCGGTTAATTACTAATTGGTACAGGAAACCGACTTTTCCAGGTCGTTATATTAATTACTTTTAATTACAGCCATCCGTTCAAGTATAAAATTAATATAATAAGTAGCCTCCTTGACCGTGCTATCTTATTGTCGGATGAGCGCTTTCCACAGATCTAACGTTGATATTGTTAAGAAAATTCTCTCGAATAACTCCTTTCGGCTCTCAAGAAAAATCAAGTAAAGTCGATAAGAAAAATATCGAATGTTTTCATTGCAAAAAAAGGGCCACTACAGATCGGAATGTCGCAAGAGACTGACTAATTTAAAACGTGCAAATGAAGAGAAGGATACAAAACATCAAGCTTTGAGTGTTGAACTGAAAAACATTTCTACGTGTGAAAATGAGAATGACTGGCTCGCAGACAGTGCTGCATCAAAACACATGTCGTATCATAAAGAATGGTTTGCCACATTTACTAAAATCAAAAACAGTAATATTTCTGTTCAAATAGGAGACGATTCATATGTTCGAGTAGAAGGAATAGGCACAATCAAAGTTCTGGCGAAGGTTAATGGACAGTGGGAGCCACGTACACTCGAAGATACTTATTACGTCCCAGGACTTCGAAAGAATTTGTTTTCAATAAGAGCGGCGACGAACAAAAACTTGAAGGTGACTTTCGACAACAAGAAGATGGAGGTGTACAGTGATAAGCTGCTAGTCACAGGCATCAAGCAAAGTAACCAATGCTACAAGATATTCTTCAAAACAGCTACCAATGATCAAGCGAATGTCTCGATGCTAAACACGATTATGCTGTGGCACGAAAGAATGGGCCACGTCAACTTTCGAACGCTTAAGGAAATGGCAGATAGTGGACGACTTCCAGGACTACAAATTAAGAATCTCGATGGGCTATTCTGTGAGACGTGTCAATACGGTAAATTGCACCGTCTACCATTCCAGAAAAATCTAAATTCGCGAGCTCAGGAACCTGGCGAGTTTGTTCATGCAGATTTGTGTGGTAAGATGACACATACTTCCGTTGGCGGTGCTAATTATTTCCTATTATTTAAAGACGACTGTACCTCCTACCGAACGGCTTATTTTATTAAATACAAGAGTGACACTTTTTCAAAGTTTGTCGAATATCATAAATTCGTTGAAAATCAAACCGGTAACAAACTAAAAAGAGTTAAAAGCGATAAAGGTAAAGAATTCGATAACGAGCAGTTCAAGCAGTATTTTAAAGAAAAAGGAATCATTCATGAATACAGTGCTCCGTATACCGCTGAGCAGAATGGACGAATTGAACGAGAGAACAGGTCAATCGTAGAGGGTGCCCGGACCATGTTGCTTGCAGCCAACCTTCAACCTGGATTATGGGCAGAAGCTGTCAACGCTAGCATATATATTTTGAACCGAAGGTCACGTGAGTTGGATAAGAAGATACCATACGAATTGTGGTCAGGTAAAACAGTTACACTCAATCATCTACGTAAATTTGGCGCTGAAGTAGATATTCATGTTCCAAAACAGTTCAGGTCCAAATTTGAAAGCAAATCAAAGAAGATGATTCTGGTAGGCTACGATAGAGATAGCTCAAATTACAGAGTATTCGACCCAAAAACATCAAAGATCACTGTAACCTGAGATGTTGTATTCAACGAAAGCAACAACAAAAGTCAGGACAAGGAATCCAGTTGTACAACCTTTTCGTATGAAACATGTGACATTCAAGAAGCTGTGGATCGAACGGAAGAAAAAAACAGACAAACAGTTATGGAAGCAGAAAGAGACAACGTTGATAAAATCGAAGACAAGTGAATGATCAAGAACATCAAGGACGAGTTCTTCGAGATCGAAGTACACTGCGTCGCCCTACTCGCTTCGGTGAAGAACATTATCTGGCATGTGCAGCAACGGTTACAGAAGAGCCACAATTCTATAAACAAGCAATATCCTGTAAAGATGCTGATAAATGGCAACTAGCAATGAAAGAGGAGATGGCATCGTTGAAGAAAAATAAAACATGGAACTTAGAGCCACTACCACCGAATCGCCAAGCAATCGACTGCAAGACTGGGTTTATAAGATCAAGCGCAAACCTGATAGATCAATTGACCGATATAAAGCACGACTTTGTGCAAAAGGTTTTCTACAAAAGGAAGGTATAGACTATAAGGAGACCTTCGCACCTGTAGTAAGGTACGATTCGCTTCGAGTACTGCTGGCATTAGCAACGATCTACGATCTGGATATCGAACAATTCGATGTTAAAACGGCCTTTTTATATGGCGAACTTTCAGAAGAAGTGTTTATGAAACAACCTGAAGGCTTTATAAGCAATGACCCAAGTCTAGTTTGCAGATTAATAAAGAGTCTTTACGGATTAAAACAATCGCCTCGCTGCTGGAATGAGAAATTCATCGAATTTCTTGAAGAATTCAATTTCGAACAATTGGAAGCAGATAAATGTGTCTTTCGGGCGGAATATGAAGATGTCGTGATCTTCCTGGTACTGTACGTAGATGACGGCCTCATTATATGCAAGAAAAAAGAACTGATTGACAGGATTCTGGAAAAACTTGGATCACGATTTGAAATAAAAGTAAACGATCCAGAATGCTTCGTTGGACTCGAAATCAAGAGAGAGGACAGCGAAGAAGATGTTCATCAACCAATGGAGCTATATTACAAGAATGATGGAGAAGTTTAATATGCAGGATTGCAAGCCAAACGCAATACCTGCTGATCCAAACACCGAATTAACAAATGATCATAGTCCAGCGAGCATTACTGAAACGCAAGATATGAGCCGAATTCAATTTCGTGAGGCAGTAGGGAGTCTAATGTTCGCAGCAATAGTATCACGTTCAGATATTATGTTTGCCACTAGTCAAGTGAGTCGATTCTTGCAAAATCCTGGTCAAAAACACTGGGCAGCTGTTAAACGGATTCTACGATATCTTCAAGGAACAAAAGACATAGCTCAAAGGAACAAAAGACAATCATTTACAGCGGAGACACTGTTGATCTGAAAATGTTTGCGGATGCTGACTTTGTTGGCGATGTGGATTCACGCAGATCAACGTCTGGGTACATTAGTACTTTGGCAAACGGACCAATTACATGGTGTTCACAACGGCAAAAGTGCGTTGCACGTTCCACGACGGAAGCCGAATACGTGGCTGCTTCCAATGCGGCTCAAGAAGTCGTCTGGTTACGAGCATTGTTTCAGGAACTGACTGGACCGATGGAACAACCCACGAGGCTACTGATGGACAATCAAAGCGCTATCAGATTGGTCAAGAATGCGGAACATCATAAATTGACGAAACATATCGATGTCAAATTTCATTTTATTCGTGAGTGTGCTGATAACGGTATACTTGAAGCCATGTATGTATCTTCTCAAGATCAATTGGCTGACTTTTTAACCAAACCACTTCCACGAGATAAATTTAACAATAATTGCATTCGCTTATCTATTACTTCTTTTTCATAAAAATTAGCAAATCAAAAGTGGGAGTGTTACAAATATAAGTTTTATTTCCAATTTTTATATTATTTCGTTTATTGGTTTTGTATCTCGCACTCTTATATTCTAGTTAGTTAAGTTGAGTTAAAGTACACTCATGTACACTTTTCTAGTTACTTAAGTTGAGTTGAAGTGCACTTGCACATTATACACTTATGTACACTTTCCCCTATTGGAGGGCGCTGTAACACACCACTAGTCCCACGAGTCCCGACAAGACAAGATGTCAATATATCGCCGTTTAGCAATAAAGTAACGTTCGTGTGTTCAAATATAAAAGACAAGCTTCATTCCATTTCCCAGACCTTCAAAACAGTAAACCTTGTAACACAAGATATATAAATCCTTTTTCTTTTTAGCCATTATGTCCTTTTCATCCCAACATGCCTTTACTAAACTTCCGTCTTTTTTCTCTCTGCTTCTTTTCTCGTACGTTTCATGGCTTTTATACCCCAACCAATTTTTTATTTCTCTAATCCTAGTTCCTTTAATATTACATACCTTGGTGTGCAAAAATCTGGTCTAAACACCCATCTTACATATAATCCATCATGACTTTTTCCAATTCCTTTTTTTCATTCCACCTCCATATCTCTGCCCCATATTCCATTACACTTTTCACTAGGTACTTAAAAAGCGTCGATCTCCTATTAAAATCATCTTTGCATAATTTTTTTCCTAAATCCCAAACCCTATTTGCAGTGACCCTTCCTTTCCTATTCAGTTCTTTTATATGATCGGCATAATCACCTTTCCTATTAAACGTGAATTCCAGATATTTGAAATTTTCTACTTTCTTTTGAGAAAAAAATCAAATAAAGATGCATGCGCAGTGTTCAATAATTATAGTTTCTTTCTATAAAGATGAACATGTTTTGTTTTCTTAATTTAAAGCATTTCCGATCAGTACGCGTTAACATGGAATCAGACGAACGTGCTATATATTAAAAAGATTAAATCAATGAGCAATTTTTGATCTTTTAACTGGAGAAGATATTTAGCAGAAGAAATCAGCTTTAGCGGAATTTACCGCCGTTTGAAGATCATTTACGGTTAGTAAACTGTTGATCGGAATACGATAAAGGGCTAATTCGACCACGGTCTAACACACAGGTCTGGAAACTCGCTCAATTTTAAGTGGTGGATGTAGGTCGCTTGTAGAGTCCCTATATAAGAGTCTGGCCACTGAGTGGACTCACGCGTATTGACTCAATCAACCTTTGATTCGCCAACAAAATGGCGAAACCAATTAGAGTGCGACTACAGTTCCCTTTTCCTTCTTTTTCTTTAGGTTAAGGCTGGCGACTACAGCATGGTGGAAGTAATAAGGTGTGCTCGTATTGCGGACACATTTTCGTCTGTTCTGCGCATCGTAACAAAAATCGTCCATTTTGAACTCATACTAACAGATTCTTGTGTCGGTGTGTTTCCGTTTGAATCTCCTACCAAAATTAAAAAAACATGGCGGACTTCTGTCACGTTCTGTGATTGGATATTGCAAGGTGTGCTTATGCACACCTTATTACTTCCACCATGGACTACAGTCTCTGAGTGTCCTTGACTCTAGATGCTAGAGTCCCTGTATAAGATGCAAGACGCCATTTTATTACAAAATAGCCTCAGTGGCCAGACTCTTATATAGGGACTCTAGTCGCTTGCGGAAGATGCATTTAATTTCTAACATAGCCACTACTCGTCGCTATCGTCGATGTCCGCAGATGAACATAACCTGAAAACCGGAGATTGTTGTTTGAGATCGTCTTTTTCTTCTTCTTCTTTTTATGGCCTTCGAGCTGTACAGCTCCAAAGATGGCCAGGGCGAACCACTTGTCGTAGAAACCGCAGGCGGTTTGTCTAGTCAATATCGCGGGCCACGGACGGCGCAGCTTCAAAAAAGTAAACCGGACGGCGGCCACGGCGCGCGACGACACGCAAGTCCGGCACGAACTTAGCGTTATGCCCGTATCAGACTAAGGATTGGGATTGAGATTGGATTGAAATTTGATCAATCAGAGCAAAGTTTACTAAACCTGAGATCAGTTTTCTCTGTTCCGATTGATTAAATTTCAATCCAATCTCAATCCCAATTCGTAGTCTGATACGGACTTTACGGCCCCCGCTCCCTGCGCGGGAAGGAGGTTAAAGCGAGGAGCACACACTTCTGCACAACGCATAATGCGTAAGCATAAGAAAATTGGTCCATACACATGTGCATAAGAAAATAGACCAATCAGTTTTCTTATGCTTACGTATTATGCGTTGTGCAGAAGTGTGTGCTCCCCGCTTAAAGCTGAAGGTCCATAGACTTACAAACAGCAAGAAGGAAGCGAATGAAACGATGAGTAGGATTACATAAGAAAGGAAGAATGTCACTAGAGTAAGGAATAGATTCCTCCATATATCTAACTAAGCGCGAGGCTTTATCGGAGTACAGAGAGCAATTGAAAATGACGTGATTCACATCTTGTTTGAGATTGCCGCAAGGGCATACACCGGAATCTATTATATTTTTCCTATCTAGGCTGTGATTTAGGTTGTAGTGCCCACTGCGCAGTCTAATAATTAAGATTATTTCTTTACGCTTAAATGGTTTTTTATGAAACCAAGGACGGTCTTTACCTGTATGAAAATTGTTATAAAAATAGATGCCTTTGAAAAAACCGCAACAGCGTAAATACTTGCTAACCCGTTTACGAAAAGTTTCCCTAGCAACTGAATAGAAATCAGAGTGCGGAATTCTAAAATCAGGAACATAGCCTTTCCTCGAGGCGGTTTTAGCAGTTTTGTCTGCGATTTTGTTACCAGAAATACCCCGGTGGGCTGGGATCCAAATTAGACGAAGGTTGGTGCCTTTGGTCGAAAGTTGATATGCTTTCTCCTTAACCCAAGGGACAATGTAATTCTGAGGGGTCTGCCGCGTTTGAGCAAACGTTCTCCAACACGCTTTTAGAGTCTGAAAAGATTACAACCTTTTCGAAGTCTTGCTGCCAGATAATGATGAGCGCCTGGAGGATGGCCCAAGCCTCAACAGAGAAAATGGTGGTCTCGTAAGCAATGCGAATAGCCTTATATTGTATCCTTTGGAGTTTTTCAAAAATGGTCAGGTTACCAGACAATTGAAAGACTTGACAACCGTAATCTATATTGCTCCTAATGGTGCCTTTGTATAACATCATAAGATGTTGGGGATGGGCTCCCCACTAAACCCCGGCCAAAGCAGACATAATGTTGAGAGCTTTTCTGCATTTGGTTATGACATGAGTGAAATGCGCTTTGGAGTCGATGAATATGTCCAAAAATTTTACTACTTCACTATAGTTGATTGAATCACCGTTGATAACAATGTCAGGGATGAAGAGAGGCACGGTCCTTTTATGTGAGAATATTATTGCTTAAGACTTGGCCAATGAGAGCGAAAGTCCTTTGCTCGAGAGGAAGGCTGAGATTTTCTGTATTGACTCATTAATGGCTTGTATGGCCTTGTCGAGATTTTTATCGGTTGAGTAGATAACAATGTCATCGGCATACAATAATATTTTGCAGTTAGGGTTGATCAACCGAACGATGTCTCCGAGGTAGACGTTAAAGAGCGTCGGGCTCAGAATCGACCCCTGGGGTGTTCCCTTTCTTGCGTGAAAAGGACCGGACTTGACGCCGTCCTGGACGTAAAAGATTGTCCTATTCCCAATTAGGTTAAGAGTGAACTTGCGGAAGCGAGCTGGAACTCTTTTATTATAAAGATCCCGGATCAGTATATGAGGAAAAACATTGTCGAAAGCGCCGTCGATGTCCAGAAATGCAGCCGCCGTGTAAGCTCCTTTAAGGAAGCCCGCCTTGATGTCATTAGTTAAGGCTATGACACTATCCAAACATGATCTAGCGTTTCTGAATCCAAGCTGAGCATCAGAGAGCAGGTCATTGTGCTCGAGGTGCCACCTTAATCGATTATAGAGGCACTTTTCCAGAATTTTAAGGATGCAGGAAATGAGCGAGATTGGCCTTACTTCCCTGCCGCCAGGCTTAGGTATAAATATTAAGAGCAACGTGTACCAGTCTTCCGGAAAGGATCCACTGCACAGAAGGCCGTTGAAAACAGCACGAAACTTTTCCCAAAGGAAATCAGGGAATGATGCAAGAATATTATAGTCCAGTTGATCTAGACCAGGCGCTGACTTCTTTTTAGCAGATTTTAGAGCTGTATGAATTTCTTCACTTGTGATCGGGTCGTCCAGCCAGGCGGTGATTCGTTCTGCGTTGTCGGAATTCTCCTCAAGCATTTCCTCCAGCGAAGCATCCCTGGGCGAACATGAGGGCGGACATAGCTTTGCCATCGCAGCTTGAGTCAGTCTCTCCTCCAATCACAGTTGGGACGAGTAGCTTGGTTCTGATTTTTAAAAGACTTGACGAATCTTCATACTTGTTGGGTGGGGGTTTTGGCATTGAATGTGGCACAGAGGTCCTTCCATCCACGGGTTTTTTCCCGTTTAAGTGTGCGTCTTGCAACGGCGACAGAACGTTGATATTTCAACAGGTTTTCTAGTGAGTAATGCTTCTTGAAATTTTTGGCGGCGATTTTGCGGTCGTTAATTGCCGTTTCGCACGCGTCATTCCACCATGGACCCGGGAATTTCTTGCATTTAACTGAGAAGCTGAAGGAGAAATGTTCTTTTTTTGGAGAGCGGACGCAATGCAAGTCTTGATAATGGATATCAGTTGAGAGTATGCTTTCGGTGCATCGCTAACATCAACATCCTCCACACTCTGTTTTTCCTTATTCAGAAGCAAGGATAGATCTGCAAGTGAATCCTTATTAAATTTAAGTTTATGGGCAAATTTAAGTTTAGGGGTGATCGGACTGTTTATACAAATGATAATGGGAAGGTGGTCACTGCCTCCCAAATCTATTTTGCTTGTGATCGTAAATGCAAATGGCAGCCAGGTTGGCGGAAACGATCGACAGATCGATAACCGAGTTGATGTTACTAGAAAGGTTATAATAAGTGGGGGTTCCGTCGTTGAGAATAGCCAGGTTGTAATCAGCGATGGCGGTCGCAATAGTTTCGCCGATTGTGTCCGTTCTCTTATTTAGCCAGTCCGAGTGGTGGGCATTAAAGTCACCCATAAAGATGGCAAATTTGTACTGTTGGGCGTAATTGAAGAGGTTATTAAAAAAGGAAGCCGGGGTATCTTGTCCAGTATGTCGGTACACATACAAACAGTTCCCGATGGACAGTTCCTTAAGAAGGGCACAAGTGATCACAACTAATTCTACTAAGGGATCAGCGAGATCCGTCAAATCGCAAAGAGAATGTGCATAACAGTTTCTAAGGAAAGTGCAGACTCCTCTGGAGCCAGCCGCGTCCGCATCAAACCTAATCGCATGAAAACCCTTCAGATCAAAGGGTTTGCCAGTAATTAATAGAGATTTCTGAAAACAAATTATGTCGTATTTGTGGGCTATGGCCCTAATCTCGGGTAACTTATTACCCACGCCTCTGCATATTTATTGCAATATATTGGTAGGACCTGCAAGAGGCTGATTGGAAGTAATTTTATTGCCCGCGAAGATTATTGGTAGAACTCTCATCAATAGGGGGGGGGGGGGAGAAAGCAGAATCAGGGAAGGAGAAAGAGGACAAGCCGTAAGATCCTCCTGTAGGGAGATTCATAAAAAAAGAGACTGAGGTAAGTTAGCGCATAACTAAGTTCATTTATGATGTTAGATAGATGACAGAACATTTCCTGTTGGTTGTACAAAGGAGAGAGTGTTTTTGGGGAAGACGTGTCTGGGTTAGAAGTGTGAATGGTGTTATCGGAGGA
This sequence comes from Temnothorax americanus, assembly GCF_048541705.1. Lineage (NCBI taxonomy): Eukaryota > Metazoa > Arthropoda > Insecta > Hymenoptera > Formicidae > Temnothorax > Temnothorax americanus. The sequence goes on along the minus strand of NW_027509247.1, from coordinate 264,966 downwards.
TATTTTGGGAGCAATAAGTTTATCTGGAACTGGAAATGAGTTAGGATCTTCTACATTGGATCTGCCGTTCGGAAAGAACAACTCGTTCCGGCGTATAAGAGGGAAAGAAAAGCTTGACCTGTTGCGGTTTTTGGAGTTACTAGGAAGATTGGGCGAGAAACTAATGCGTCGCGAGGAAAAGGAGGAACTTGATTGGGAAGTCGAGCTGCGGGGTTTTGATAGCGCACTAGAATAGGAGGCGGGACTGCTGCCGTCTTGGAGATTTTGCAGCGCTGAGAAACTGTTGTAAGAGGAGAAGGAGGGGGACGGGGGGGAGGAATATAAGAAGGAAAGGGAGGAGTTTGAGTTGCGTTTGGGAGAAGGAAGGCTAGGAAAGTTGACAAAATCAAATCTTGAATCTGAACTGTTATCGGAAAATTTGGAAGCATCGTTAATCTTTTTTTTGCTTCAAAAAGAGGCAAGTTTTTAGCGGCGGCAAGAGCATATGCCTTTTTAAGTTAGACAATTATGGGGCATTTTAATGATTTGGCAGGTGAAGCCCGCCGCAATTTATGCATTTATTTTGTGCAGGTTTATCGAGACATTCTATGTCGGAATCGTGTTTATCTTTTCCACAAAAGATGCATCTAGGCTTGCTTTTGCAGGACTTACCAATATGACTTGCCCGGTAGCAGGTGAAGCAAATTTTTACCTTGGGAACAAATGGAAAGACCGAATGTCTTACCTTAAATATAGTGACCGATCCCGGGAGGATATAACCGGCAAACTTGACGCAGACCGTGCGCGAGGGTTCATATTTAAAAGAATTGCCGTCTTTGACACGGCGGTTAAGTCTATGAGCTTTAATAACTTTAGAATTAGATTCAATTTTGCCGAGCAAATCCTCGATTGAGATTGATTGGAGGATATCCCTTATAATACCGGTTTGGACGTTTCTATATGAGGGGATAAACGCTTTGAGGTTATATTTGACCAACGATTGATCGTCGATGAGCCTATTGGCAGCCGCGGCATTCGTGAAGATGCCTGAACGTGGCCTTTACTGACTTTCTTAATCCCTAATAATCCGGTTTTGGCAATTTGCATCACGATGCGACCGATTAAGAGAGAATGCGTATTCATAGACTTGGGGGTATCGGATTCCAAATCCGGATCGTTATCAATTGCGCGTGTGAACGATATATGGTTTTGGGTCGGTTGACGCGTAGTGAGAGTTAATTACCTTACGAGCCGCCGTGAGCAAGGCCGAACTCGAATTCGATTTATTGTTTGAAGCACTGTTTTCGCTGTTACCTTTTGATGAGGATCTGCTATTCTTACTTGCACGGGTGTCGCGTTTGCCGCTTCTTTTTACATCGGCGGAAGAATCATTCGGCATTTGACCGGAAGTGGACTGCGCAGTAGACACAGAGGTTATGCTATCGTCACAATCTCGGGCAGTTAGATTCATATATGACGAAATCGTCGGTGGGACGAGGTCTAAACTATTGGATGAATCCGAGAGCGAGATATCGACATCCATGCCGTCGGTTATTATTACGGAACTATTGTCGCTTCGAGACATTCTCATGGATAGGGAGGGGGACAGAGGCATTAATGGCGGCATGCGAACGCGAGCGCGAACCCGAGCGCGATCTCGATCGCGAGCGCAACGAACCCGACCCAGAACGCGAGCGAGTACGCGAAGTTGGATGATTGCGAGAACGGTGATAATCATGATTGGATGAATCACAATCGTAAGGCGAGGAAGTACGGGGAGGCAGCAACGGATTCCCTCCCCCCTCATTAACGCAAGAGGCCGTGGCCTCTTGCATGTTGTTATCGTGCACAATAATTTTATTTCTTAGATTCACGCGCGTAAGACTAATAGAGAGTGCTGACGAATATTCGTCAGCAGCGCACGATAAGGGACGGCGAGAAATCGACCGTCACACGCGGGAGGCACTCACACCGCCATAAAAGACTCACTACGACGAAATTACAGCCAAGCTGAGAAACCGCACACGTCCGTTCACGACCGTGGCCAGCGCGCGAATCCTGTTTGAGATCGTGAGTGGGACAGAGACAGACAGATGTTCCTCCCGGCCTCCGACGCGGCGTCTCTTGTGACCGCGCGAACATCGACAGCAATGACTCTAGTGGCTACTACAATCAGTCATATGTCGTAGTCGGAAAGCAGCCAATGGTCCAATAAGAGAATTTCCTTTTTGAAAACGAATTTTCCTCATTGGACCATCGGTTACGTTCCGACATACGACTGATCGTAGAACCGGCCTAAGGTCCAGTCTACAATGGGTGTTGTAAGTCGTAAGTCGTAAGAATTGGCCAATCACAGTTCATTATTCTTCAACCGCAAGGAGAATAATGGACTGTGATTGGTCAATTCTTACAACTCACGACTTACAATAACACCCATTGTAGACCAACCCTGAGCGACCTAGAGACCTTATAATCAGAGTCTGGCCATAAGGGGATTTTCTCAAAATCTTGCGAGAAAAGGATATAAGAGAGAAAGAGAAAGCGATATACATTCATAGAAATCCTTAACCAGAGATCGGACAATGTGCCGTCGTGGGGTCAAATCGGATATGACGTTTTTGATGATGGTTTATTTTGACTGTTAAATAAATATTAGAGCTCGGGAAAAGAACCGGACCCGCCTGCTTGCCCGTTACCCATTGTATATGGATTTGGACCGGTTCCGCAGGTATCCGGATAATTCGGGTACCCGTATCGTACGCATTGTATGGGTATCTAACCTAACTCGAATTATCTCTGTGTACCCGTGGAATCTGTTCAGATCTGTGGACAACAGGTAATAACGGGCGAGCGGATGGATTTCTGGATACCCTGGTATTCCGAGCTCTAGTTTTGACGAACACTTATGGCTAGGTCGACTAGGATTTTTTGGTTAGCTTTATATATCTCTCACACTTCCGGTTTGACCCCAAACGACGGAGCCAATCAGAGATCGTTAACGGTTTATCTGATCTCTGGTTAAGGATTTCTATACATTCATATCGCTTTCTTTTTTTCTCTTATATCTTGTTCTCTATTTGTTCTCCTGCTTTTGACGAGAAATGGCGGACCAATTAAAAATCTGTTACCGTACGACTAGACTCTGATTATAAGGTCTCTAAAGCGATCTATCTTCGTATACTTAGCAGACAAAATTCATATTTCTTATTTTTTATTATTGCAATTGTTTGAGAATTGTTTGGGCAAATTTAGGAGTATATCATAGTTTAGGAAACAATAGTTTATTTATAATTAATAAAAGTTAATTGAGCGTATAGTTAGCAAACGTAATTTTAAAAACATTTTTTCTTTTTGATCAACATGAAATTATTTGGGAAACACGTCTGTTTTTAAATCCCGTTTGGGAAATCTGTATAATATTACCTTTTTTAAAAAAGGTAAAAAAATGCGCCAAGTACACGTGCAATGTATGTTGTAAATCTAAAAATCCAACCTATGTATAGTGGTAGTTTTATTTCTTTTTAACAAAATTATTATATCACAAAATTGGCGTTACCTAACTTAACCCAAAAAAGTAATGTATTTTTTTTTAAATATATAAAATTTTTAAATTGCGCCGATTACATATGTATTATCTCAAAAAAATAACTTTTGTACTTTTAAAAAATTAAACCCAAGTGGTATGTATCCTTATATTCTATGTAAGGATTTTTCTATTTTAACTCAAATAGTAGCTTTAATTCTCCTTAAGAGAATAATATCATCAAATTGTGTTACCTTACTCAACCCAAGTTATTATTTCTTTTAAATAAATGTTAAATTTTGTATTCATTTTTACATATCACTTAGGTTGAGTAAGGTAACACAATTTGATGATATGATTCTCTTAAGGAGAATCAAAGTTACTACTTGGGTTGGAATAAAAAGATCTTTACATGGGAATACAAGGGTACGTACCACTTGAGTTTAATTTTTCAAAAGTGTAAAGTTATATTTTGAGGTAATACATATACACTAAACAACAAAATTATCGCAACAAAAATTTTCGTCAAAAATTTGCACAATTTCAAATAAGCACAACTCCGTGAAAAATTGTCATATTTGAAAGTTTTTTTTTTTTTTTTTTAAGGGTGAAGTCTGTACTTTAAGGAACCATTGTTCGATTTTGAATTTAGCTTCCCCCCCCTTCCCGGATACTGACAGTATCAAAAATCTAAACATACGCGACGTAAACTATAGATTTTCAATGCCGTCAGTACATTGTTCTTCTTAATTCATAAAATTCAAGTGTTTCGTAGTAGTTGTTATCATATAAATGTTGTTATCCTGACCTCTTCTCTAGTCCTTGAACTTCCATTTCTCGACGCGTATGAGAAGGTGGTGTCGACATAGGTGTCAGTGCGGAGACAGGTGTCATTGTCGGCGTTGAGGCAGACGTGCCGTTGCGCAACGCAGAATCTTTTCGTCTGGACGCGGGGGAAGCCGGTGCCGAGCCGACCGCTCCTGAGTTTCTTAGCCAGGAATTCTTGCTACTACTGTTCTCAGCTTCTGTAGGCGAAAGTAATAATCCAGGAGAGAGTAACACGACTGGCACTCGAGCAAACTGTTCCGTTGGTATTCGCATCTGAAAAATGTCGTTACTAAGTTATATTAATATTCAGATCAATTCAAACATCAAGAAAAAAACTCAATATAATAGCCTGAAATTAATTAAGTCTAATTCAGCCAGTTTAAATCGTATAGTGCAAGATAAAAATTTACAATATGATATTACTTTTTATAAATCTAATATGCAATAATTCGCCAAAGCCAAAAGCCTCAAAAAATCAAATTAATAGTTAAAATTTAATTAATGTGACTTTTAATTATTAATTAAAATACAATTTATCTTCGAAAATATAAATGTTTTAATGCATTTTTGTTTTTCGTCAATTTATAGATACTTCATATAATTGTAGCTATAGCTCAAATTACACATTTATAAAACAAAAGTCGTTTTTGTTCGACCCAACTGGCCAAATAATTAATATATTTAAAATTCACAACGTTTCAACCGCAATTTCGGTCCTCCTCAAGTGATTCATCAAGCTATGCATCCTCAAAAACCGCGTACAAAATATCGATTACGTCGCTGACATCGTGCCCTAACCACATCATGCACACGTAAAACTAAAAAAGTGAAATAAACTCACAACAGTCAAAAAGATAAAAACGCTCAGAAATCATAATATATAAAAAGTAAGAATAAAATTAAATTGTTAAGTTATAAATAATGTACAAAATAAAATAAAAGGCTTACATATTCGGTGCGTCAAAACGGAAAATGAGAACGATAGCGCAGAACGAAGAAACGTCGCAAGCCATAACTGCGAACACATCAAAAGACATTCAAAAAGACACAGAAAGTCTGCCCGCGAATTACAACCGTGTGATTGGCGTCACCTAATTTACATTTTTGTTCTGCTCGTTTCCACCTGTGAATACATCTATTTATTTGTTATGTATCGATCATTTAGTATGACTTCGTCTGTCACGCTGTACTGATGTGTTCGCAGTTATGGCTTGTGACGTTTCTTCGTTCTGCGCTACCGTTCTCATTTTCCGTTTTGACGCACCGAATATGTAAGCCTTTTATTTTACTTTGTCCATTATTTATAACTTAACAATTCAATTTTATTCTTACTTTTTATATTATGACGTCTGAGCGTTTTTATCTTTTTGACTTTCGTGAGTTTATTTCACTTTTTTAGCTTTACGTGTGCATGGGTTAGGGCACGATGTCAGCGACGTAATCGATATTTTGTACGCGGTTTTTGAGGATGCATAGCTTGATGAATCACTTGAGAAGGACCGAAATTGCGGTTGAAACGTTGTGAATTTTAAATATATTAATTATTTGGCCAGTTGGGTCAAACAAAAACGACTTTTGTTTTGTATTTATTTACTGGCAAAGGAAACTTCTATTTTGTTTTTACACATTTATATGTTAATTGTTCCAATTGTAATCGAAATTTATATTAATGTATGCAAAAATCGTATACTAACTTTCGAATAACATTTAACGCAGACGGTCCTCTTGCATAAGCGACAACGTTGTCCCCAAGGACCTAATAAACCGAAGCGTGTTTTCAGACAGAGAAAACAAACGCGTCTTTTCTCTACATCTTCTTTTACGCGCCCTTCCACGGGAAGAGACTCCAACTCAGCTTTTGTAAGCACGCTACGAATATGCACAATCTCGTCCAACGTTAATGACAGCCTTTCGTCCAATAACATGTCTCCTAACGTCGCTTTCTGTGAAATGTGATTAAATTTGAATGTATTTATTTATGATTACGTCTTTTGTGTTTCCATCTCATATATTGTACGTTTAAATCGCAAAGATGTAACTTTTAGCTCCTAACTATAATATTCTTATATTAACCCTCGGTTGTCACTCGGGGTCAAAACGACCCCAGACTTATATATATATATATATATATATATATATATATATATATTGAAGTAACATATCTCTTAAGAGTACTATGCAAAATTTTAAGCAAAAGACATTGAAAAATGAAAGTTGTGATTTTTTTTCCGAACACTTACATTTTTTTAAGGATTCTTTTTAACATAATGCCATTCAAAAAGTTCATTTTTTATAATGAGTGTTGGATATTATCTTGGATGTGCGCAGGTGTCGAGAAATTGGAATTAGCCGAATGATAATTTTTTAATCTAATATAATAGGAATCAGTATTACAATATCACGCTCGCATGTCTTCTCACGAACGCTACCAAAAGACGAGTGCAATGCGGGAGTTTTTGGCGCGCCCTAAAAAGAATACCAACCGAAAAATACTACTACGAGACGTGCGTGTATGGTTGTGAGCGCCGCTGCGCCCAAACTAATCTTAATTGTATATAATCACTAGAAACGCGCGCTTATTTAAACACGAAAACTAAAATCTATAGAAACTTAACAATGAGAATACATTCTACAAATGTTTAAACTTAATTCTAGAATTTTTTGCGATCCACTTAAATTAGGTTAGTTTTTCAACAGCAGCTGCTTGAAAATTGGTTGGGGTATGTAAAATTGACCCCGTGTGACAAACGTGTTTAAAAAAAGAGATGTGACAACCGAGGATTAATGTATTATTTTTCTATATTCTTCGCTGCTTTAACTATCTTTTAAAAAACCCCGCCATAATCATATTTTGGGTTTCGGTGAAATTAGCTGAAACTTTGGAAATAAATAGTTTATGTAATGCTGATCAAAAGTCACATGGGCAATATTCATAAAAATCAACCGTTTTAGATGCTATCATTGCTGAAAAATCAAAATAAGGTGTTATTTTAATTATACTATTGTGGGATAGTGGATTTTGGTGAAATTGGATGAAACTTTGGAAAAGATAATTAATGTGATGCTGATCAAAAGTCATCATAAGCATGATCCCCAAAAATTGACCTCCATGAGCCATTGCCCTTAATAACTATAGTACAACAGCAACATCACCAGGCCTATTGTGCAACTAAAAGTACTTCAGTAAGCGCATGTGTGTGCATGTGTGAATGTGTGTGTGTGTGTGTGTGTGCGGTGCGTGTGCGTGTGCGTGTGTCTGATATATACAATGTAAATACTATAATACAATGTAAATAAAAATATATTATGTATATTTTGTGTTTTGTCTGTGTGCGTGTGAGTGTATTCGCGTGACTGTGCGTGCGCGTATAAACGTGCGTATTTTGCCGTCGGCATTGGCGTTATCCAATGTGCACCGCGGAAAGGTTGCGCGATCGGACTTTGCACATCAGTGGCCCTTAAAAGAGCCGATTTTTACATGTATGTTTGCATTCGCATGTATACGCGTATAGTGCGTGCGTGCGTGCGTGCGTGCTCGCGTATCTGTATCAAGAGACACGGTAGTGTCTCGTGCCAAATATACGCGAAGCGAGACCGCACTCTTTTACGCGACGCGACGAGTTGCAAGTACTCGAGATGTTGAGATCTCAATAACGAGTAAACGGATCAAGTTCTAAGTAAGCTTGGTCGAGAGCTTGGGGTCGATTTATAAATAAAAGTGTTTTTATTTTTTCCTTACGTGCCCTACGAGCGGAGATATTGCGACGCAGAGTCCAACTGTGAAATTATTTATTAAGATACGTCGTTAATAAGAGATACGTCGTCGTCTTTCAACTACTTTCACGGATTCAATAGACGATCACAACGACATAGTGAAGATTGGACGTATGTATAGGAAAAAGTGGAACAATAAAGAAAAGAAACTTGTAGAAGAAGATACAGGAAACCTGATTATAACTTTTAATGGAGATACGGTCCGTCAAAAGTTGGACTTATTCGGGCAAAGAACGTCAATAAAAATGAAACCTTTTATCTCATCAGTGAAACAATGTTTCAAGTGTTTCAGATTTGGCCACATTAAGGCGGCATGCAAGAGCAAAGAAAGATGCATCATATGCGGAGAATTGGCACACGGAAATTGCACACCCTGCAAACCCCATGAGCGTCGAGTTGGGCGCCTTAACTCTGTGTTTGGTTCATCCCACAGCGCCAGTTCTGCTTACCAAAAATGGCCCACTTGGCACTCTGATCCGTCAAAAAAATGCTCGTGGTTTCATAATTCAAGAAAGCCAGAGATCTCACCTATTTAAAGTTTGAGAATAGGTTGAGGTCGTTTCGACCCCAAGGCCTCTAATCATTCGCTTTACCATATGAGACGTGTTACACACCCTATTTTATATTACAAAGTGTGTGGAAAGTGGCCCATTGCGCGCGCGTCCTCTGTGCGACGGATGGCCGATTCCACACACAAAAGATTTTCCGCTCGAAACGGTGCGGTAATGTTCTCTGCGAGACTGTGCGAGAATGAGAACATTACAGCATTGTTCGAGCGGAGGATTTCTCGGTGTAGAATTGGCTATTTGTCGCACAGATGGCGCGCGCGTAACGGGCCACTTTCCACGCAGTGTTATATAATAAACTTATTGAACACAACTTCTCGTGTTATTAAAATAAAATATTTATTACATTTATTGAAATTGCTGTATTTAAATAAACCTATCTTATATCCACAATATTTTTAAAACTTCAGAAAATTATTTACTTTTTCCTCATACATCTATTATATTGTTCAATTCATGTTTCTTTTACATTTATTTTAATATTTTTTTATATATAATTTTAACATTTTTTACTTAAAATTAATTATTACATGAAATAAAATTGCATTATATACAGAACAAAAAAATTACTTAATTCTCATTTTAAAAACTGCGTCTTAATTCTATTGGCCAATAAACCAATATGTCTCCAGCTTGGCACAATGCACTCATTGGTTATTCAAAAACTGCGCAAAAGCATACCTTGTTTCCTTTCTACTATGCGTTAAACTAAGGGGCCTATTCTATAAACGTTAACGATGTCATTATATGTGTTTTGCGCAGATATAATATACTATAGAAAAGCAGCGCAAAGCACGTAACGATATCGTTAATGTTTACAGAATAGGCCCGTTAGTTTAACGTTAGTTGCAATACAGATACGCGAGCACGCACGCACGCACGCACTCACACGCAACACACGTAACACACACGCGCACACACGCGCACACACACGCACGCACGCACGCACGCACGCACGCACGCACGCACGCACGCACACACACGCGCGCGCTTACTAGAGTACTTTTAGTTGCACAATAGGCCTAATGATGTTGTTGTTGAAACACTATAGTTATTAAGGGCAACTGCTCATGGAGGCCAAAAGGTTGATTTTTGGGGATCATGCTTATGATGACTTTTGATCAGCATCACATAAATTATATATTTCTAAAGTTTCATCCAATTTCACCGAAATCCACTATCCCACAATAGTATTAAAATAATACCTTATTTTGACCTTTTAACAATGATAGCATCTAAACGGTTGATTTTTATGAATATTGCCCTTGTGACTTTTGATCAGCATCACATAAACTATTTATTTCCAAAGTTTCAGCTAATTTCACCGAAACCCAAAATACGTATGAATCGTATGATTAGGTATGGCGGGGTCTTTTAGGTACATATTTTCCATTACTTTCTATATTATGTGACGTGGCCCCATGTGCCCGTCACATGAGTCTATGGCGGAGATGCCACTCCGAGTTCGGACCACACGGTGTAGTGGACATTTATATTGCGCGGGTATTGCTGGTCGTGTAGTTGTTGATTTCAGGAGGGAGCAGCCGTACGGCCCCAGTTTCGGCAGGCTGGCGTCACCCGACGGGGTGGTGACGCACCACCGAAATAGGCGCCGAGGATCGACGTCGCGCCAGGATCCTCACTGTTGGTTGGGTCGATTGCGAGCGAGCGAGGACGTCCTGCGAGGAACACTTAGGCGGACCGTGGGCGAGGACGGAGGCCCTGCGAGCCCGATTCTGAGAGAAGGATCGAGGCAATGGACGTGTGAACGGCCAGCAATCCCGAACAACGAGGTAACGGGGAGTAGCGAGGGCGGAGGGTCGCGTACCATAACGTAGTATTTAGAGATACGCGTAGGGTCGCATATAAAGATCCACGCGTAATTGTCGTGAATCTCTCGGGATTATCGTAAGGTAGTGTTAAGAGATACGCGTAGGATTGCATTAAGATCCACGCGTAATTGTTGTGAATCCTTGTCTGACGTACCCTGCCTGTCGCTACCCCGTAGATAGAGTGTGGTGTCGCGTATTCTAATTCTTTTGCGTGTGAGATTTCATAGTATTCCGTAGCGGCCCAACAGTCACTATTGTAACTTGTGTATTATATTTGAGTGTCCTCCGGCATGTTAACTACTGCGCCCGGTGCTTCCCGCGTGAGGCGTCAGGATCACGTGTCGGATGCGTGCGTTTAGCGTGGAGCCCGTATACGCGGTGTTTCCTTCGTAATGAAGAGTTATAATTTGCGAGTCATATTAAGCGTTCATGTTTTGCAAATAATATTTTAGAGTTTCACGCGCTCGTGCGCGCCGTGTATGTTGCGAGTAATATTATTCTGCGAGTCTTACAAGGGAAGTGTCGGAAGTGTCCCTACCCGATTTGGATGCGCTTTGGATGTTGTTGAGCATCAAAAAATATTAGACACGTATTTTTTTTGCAGCGTATATCGACGTTTAGAGGTTGAAACAACCCCTTAAAAATAACGACCGATTTGGATGCGCTTTGGATATGTTGTAGAGCATCAAAAAAATTAGACACGTGTTTTTTTTAGCTGCATATTTCGACGTTTAGGGGTTAAAACAACCCCTTGAAAATAACGGATTTTATAGTTTTTAGCAAATATCTTCGAAAATATAAGGCTTAACGACAAAACATTAGTACGAAATGTTTATGGCTTTTTGTGCTCTTTACAATGGCGTAATAAGATTTTTTTTAACACCGGTAGTTTTGCGACGCAACGAAAACGCGTACGCACGTCGCGCATTTTTCGCTAATATCTCAAAAATGGACTCTCGAATCGAGGCTAACGCGTACGCGCGTCGCGCATTTTTTGCTAATATCTCGAAAATGGACTCTCGAATCGAGACAAAACTACCGGTGTTTAAAAAAATTCTATCCCTGGTCCATTTGGTCGTACAGACTTGAATAAAAAACGAAATTGTGCGGAATTTTGTAAGCTACGATTTTCATATCTACATAAATTTCCGTAAAGTTTATATTTTCCGAGTTATTTGCGAAAAACTGTTTTTTTTTTTTTTTTTTTTACCCTCCCCTGCCCGCAACGTAGCGTCTACACATGGGAACTTTTAATATGTTAAATAGTACTCTAAAACAAGCCTGTTTACAAAGTTTCAGCCCACTCAGTATCATTTCCTCCAAATCGACAAATTTCGAGTCATTTTACTGGGCTAAATCACGCAATAGGGTGGTAAAACAAACTTTTTTTTACGGAATTTTAATCTATGTATATGACTTTATGATACTAATTTTTTCCTCAATTATTTAACGAGTTATGACTTGTTAAATAATCAGATCCGCGAAGCTCTATTCAAACGCTCTGAAATGAACCGAAGCGGTTCGTGACACCACGATGTGAGAGCCGAACGTAGCCGAACCTCGCTATTGCAATCAGCATAGCTACTACAGTTCTAATTTAGCAGTTTCGATATAAATGCAATGATCCTGGTTGTTTGTCTTGGTCGAGATTTTCAGGAAGCAAAGAAAATGAGACACAATGTTTTGGAAAATACAACATTCATATAACCTTGAAAAAACCTCGAACACCTCCGTTGTTCCAAACAGATGGTTCGCATAAAAAGACTAAAAAGACTGTTCAGTCTTCATCCAATGTTAATGACACAGCATACCCTTTCTCTCGAACCCGATGCTCAGGGGCTCAATTTTTTTATTTATTCGCAAAAAAAATGTATGCGCAAATGTTGTTCTTACAGAAAAGTTGCAAATCGATCGGCTATCACATAGCTTTTAACCAATCAACTTGCAACGTTTCTGTAAAAGCAAAATTTTCGTACACGTTTCTCTCGCAAATAAATTCAAGAATCGGGCCCCTGGGCAAACTCTAGCCTTAATCGTGCAGATTTGTCCGTCTCTTTAGAGACATACATAACCTATCACCTGATCCCCATAAATCCATATCATAAACATATCAACTCGTGGCAGATTACGTGTATCGGCTTTTACAAAGCCGGATTCAAGTTTATTTGCCACTTTTATGCTGATAATTATTCAAGAATCGGTTGTTGATATGTCATAAAAAGCGCGTCTGGACAGACTGTCACATTATGACGTCACACCAATAATGTGGCGTTTCAGATCACGTGACTTAAATTTTAAATTTTTATTGAACTTTGTATAAACAATCGTCTGAGGGCCCGCTGGAGATTCGGGCCTCCCGCCCGTTGCCACGAGACGTTGGCACTACCGATGCGCCACAGCCAATAATCCGGCCGGAGCGTGGGTCAATATCAACGGTTCCGCACGTACATCGAAAGGACGGAATCGAGCTGGCGTGCGGGGGAGATTAGATTAAGCAAGCGTCGCAGAAAGAGAGACACGCGGTTGTTAGCGTTCCGCGGATTAGCCAAGAGACGAGTACGATTAAATATACAGTTATTATTCCTATAGCAAAAATTTATTTTTTCATTCCCGTAGCAAATAGAATTAACCTACATTTGGAGCTCATTTTACAGAAAACAGCATAATTTTTTTGGCAATAATTATTATTTATATCATAGTTAATAAAAATGACCATTTTTTTAGAAATTCACTTTATATAACCCGGAGTTTCCCCGTAGCCCTCGGCGGAGAAGCAAGGTGGAAATTATAAGAGGAAAAATAGGGTGTTGAAAAAGGGTGCTGTGGGTGAAAGGGAAGGTAGAGGAAAAAAGGAAGGTGTGAAGGAAGTTGAAAGGAAACGGAGTAAGAGGAGGCGAGGTGCAAAGCGGAGTAAGTGTAGGCGAGTGAAAGTGAGACGGTGCGCCAGGAATTGGCAGGAGAAGAGGAGGCCTGAAAGAGAGGTTAGGATGACGGTGGGATTTCAGAAGGAGGCTGCGGAGAGGTAGGGAGGGGGAGCAGGATTCAAAACAGGTAAAGACGGGGGAGAAAGGAGAGGAAAAGAAAGCGAGAGTGCTTACCTGACAGGCGTAGCGGCATGGAGGCGCTGAAGTGGCCGAGGAGGAGATTGAGCACGACGGGTTGAGAGAAGAAGACGGGAAGCCGGTTAGTCGGTAAGGTGGAGAAATGAGGCATCGACGGTGAGAGTTCGACCGGGGATCGAGCGAGTCAATAAAGAGGAGAGGCGAAGAGCAGTTGAGTCAATAGAAAGATCGATAGAGCGGACCGATAGAAGGATACGAGTGTGGCGTGAGAGTCAGGGCATGCCGCATGGCGTATGGCAGGGCTGTGTGAGCCACACGTGTGAGTACACGGTTTCCAAATTGCAAAGCAGGAGAAGGGAAGCACAAGAAAGAGTGAATGTAAGTAGGAGAGAAGAAGGAGAAAGAGGAGTGGAGTGAACACGGTAGAGGCGGAAGGGGCTAAAGTGGAAGGTCGGGCGGTGTGAGCTAAAAAGAGAATGTTTCATAGATATAAAAGAGAGAGGGAAGGAAGGGGAGGAAAGAAGGTGGAGAGACTGAGGAGCAGGGCGCAGGTGGAAGCATGGAGGAAGAAAGGAAGAGAAGGGGAAGGAGCAGGAAAAAAGCAAAGGCGGGATTTGCGAGGGTGGGAGGGTAACAGATTGTAAAGGTCGTTTATGGCCAGGTCGGGTAAAAGGGCAATGAGAAGTTTCTTGTAAGAGGTTTGGGACCGTTCCCCAAAATAAAAAACGCCTTTTAAACCCCAAGGAGACACAATAAACGCATACATACTGTTGCGCCCGTGCCGAGACGCCCGGTAGAGGCCCGAAAAGCAGTCGCGAAGCGCTGCGTGACGTCGAGCCTTGACGATCAGTTGTTGCGTTTGTTTGTTTACTTCTGCCGTCTGTCAGATTCTCCGCCGGGCCTTCGAACCGTTCAGACGTGTTCATGAGCCATTGTTCTATTACATTACTGCATTAAACGAGTTCTTTTCTATTTGTGTGAGTTTATTCCCGGTAACGGGATTGCGCGCCGCGTTCGCGAGTGAGTGCGTGAAGGTGTGTGCTGCAAACGCGCGGTCGAGCGCAACATTTTGGGGGCTCGTCCGGGATCGAACGGATCGTTCGGACGAGCGAGGACTAGACGAGCGACGAGCGACGAGCTACGATTTCCTCATGGCTGCAAGGAAACGACTCCGAGTAGCGACTCCACAGTCGGATGCTGCGGAGATGACGTCGGAGGTGGTGACCCTCCAGGCGGTGATTCGGGAGGTCCGGCTCCTGCGCGAGGAACAGGCGCGGAGAGAGAGGGAGTACGCCGAGACGTTCCGCCGGCAGGAAGAGGAGCTCCGTCTTCTCCGAGGGATGAACTCCGGCGCACAGCTAAGTCATTCTAATAATAGAGTATCTGGGGACTCGGGGACGCGAGTCGCGAGCGGCGCGGGGGCGCAAGTCATACGCGGAAGTATCGCGATCTCGAACGGCGCGAAAGCGCGAGACGCGCACGCGAGTGAGGGGGACGCGATCCCGAGCGGCGCGGGGACGCGAATACACGCGAGTGATAGTGTCGCGATCGCGAGTGCCGACCTGGGGTATAAACTGAAACCCGACACGTACGACGGAACGACCCCGTTACAGGAATATTTCTCGCAATTGAGTTTGATCGCGCGTGCGAACCATTGGGATGACGCCACAAAAACGATCGAGTTGGCTTCGAGCCTGAGGGGAAAGGCACGCTCGGTCTTGGAAACGGTTCAAGATGTCGAGCGGTTAGATTTTGCGTAACTTAAAACGAAACTTGAGTTGCGCTTCGGGGAGGGACGACAATCACAGAACTGTTACGTCGCGTTTACGAACCGTAAACAAAAATTCGGGGAGGATTTGGCGACACTCGGATCCGAAATTGACAAACTTTCACGCCTGGCGTACCCCGAGTGCCTATATGAGCTTCGTGACAAAATCGCGTGCGCGCAATTCGTTACGGCCGTTTCCGATAATTTTATTCGGCGAGCGCTTCAGATGGAGGGAATAACTTCCCTGAATGAGGCCGTTGAAAGGGCCAAGGCGCTGAAAACTCTTCAGGGGGATGATTCCAAAAGAAATGAAAAAAATTTTAATAAAAATCCTGGCGGTGCCCGGGGGGAGTGTTGGACTTGCGGTAAAACTGGGCATTTTCGATCGGAATGCCCCAATGAGGGAGGCGCGGTTTAGTTAAGCTTGGTGGGGTGGGCTTAATTTGTAATAAAATGTAAAATGTGTTTGATTTTTTTTAACTTTTTACAGCAATGTTGTTCTTTGTTTCTGTGCGTCGTATGACTTTTTGTTTTAGAGGAAATCGACGGCATGTGTTGGAGATATCGATAGGAGTCTCCACGTATGGCAGATCGACAGGCAGAACTCCCAATCCGAAGTGGACCGCCTGCCCACGGTTTTTGACCCGTGGTTTTTCCGTGGGCCATAGGGCGAATGCCGGGCGGGGACCTGGGGAGCCCTGCGGGACGCAGGGTCCACGGGAAGTTTCCACCCCCCCTTGTCCGAAGATTTTGCGGAAGAGCAGCGGTCGAGGAAGAGGACGTCATTTCGGAGTACCGAAGGACTCGAGGGCGATACAGTGCGGACGGCCCTCCTGAAGACGGCTTGGGGGAGTCTGGCCAGCTCTTCCCAGAGGTCGATTGTGAGGAGAAGGTCGTGGCGGCAAGAAGCTGTACTCGTCTGGGCGCTGCTCCCCTTTGATTGTCGGGGCGACAATCTAGGAAGAGGGAGGCAGTGTTGCGCCCGTGCCGAGACGCCCGGTAGAGGCCCGAAAAGCAGTCGCGAAGCGCTGCGTGACGTCGAGCCTTGACGACCAGTTGTTGCGTCTGTTTGTTTACTTCTGCCGTCTGTCAGATTCTCCGCCGGGCCTTCGAACCGTTCAGACGTGTTCATGAGCCATTGTTCTATTACATTACTGCATTAAACGAGTTCTTTTCTATTTGTGTGAGTTTATTCCCGGTAACGGAATTGCGCGCCGCGTTCGCGAGTGAGTGCGTGAAAGTGTGTGCTGCGAACGCGCGGTCGAGCGCAACAATACATACATAGTTATACTTTATAACCCTATTTTTAAAGATTCAAGGTGGCCTAAACCCTTAATTAAGAAAGATGCATGGTAGCGCAGCGTCAGTTGTTGTGCCTCGTATAAGGACGAAAGTGTGCAAATGAGTATAGACAATGAACACAGGAAGTATGCTAAATACGTATATTTATTATAGCGAGACGTATCATACAAGGGCCTGAGACCGACTGATTGTAGTTGTGGTGGCGCGCACGTACGGCCCTTCGGACCTTCGGACGTGGCGCACTCTGTCGACACTCTAGCGTACCGTGTGGTCCCTAACAATAAAAATATGTATAACTCTTAACCATGAAGAATAGAGATAAGGAGGCCAAACTAGCATGGAGAAATCGTCAAAATGTGCGACTGAATGCCGAGCCAGATAGTAGTTTGGTAATGCTCCGCAAGGTTGCGCTTTCGTCTCTCAGGACTCACACCTACACGAACTTTCGTCCGTGTATTAGTTCCATTTTGGTTTTCAAGAAAATGTTTACGGTTTCTCCATTGATGTTGGTTTTCGACAAATTGTGAGTTTTTATTAGTGCATAAAAAAATGACAAAAATGTGAGCATATCCTGATTGCAAATCAGGGCGTGCTTGTGAAAGACAAAAAATACATTGCTTAATATCCCAGCAAACGAAAAAAGATTGAAAAGAATTAAAACGGGATTGCCAGAAATTCAATTAAGGACTTTCCGAATTCCATTGTGTCCAAAAAAGGGATTGAAATAGTTTCAATATCATGGAATTCCTTATTTTGGAAAGAATTTGTCTTTTTTGAATTCCATCCAATTCCGACACAAAAATATTATACCATTGAATGTCAGGTTAGAGATTGAAAAGTTTCGTCATGAATTCCATTGAATACCATTGATTCCGTTAACAAAATGAATAATAATAATAAAATTGTACGATATCAGAATCAAAATAACAGTTTTTTATTTGAAATTTATATGCTCTTTGACACTTAATATTTTGTTATAAGTAAACATTTATTCTTTAACAAGAAAATAATTTTTTTCTATGTAGCAACATTTTTTTAAGAAAAAGTGTGATATTTAAAATCTATACGCCAAGAAAATAAATATTTAAATCCAATGAAATAATTTATTAAAAGCCATGTAATAAATCATTTTCTTAAATAAAGTATGACTTTTGTGGGTTATAACCTTTCCTTTTCTTAATGACAAAATTTTACTTTCTTGAAGAAAATTACTTTTTAGATGGCTTCTATCAAGGAAATATTCTTTTAAACCAATGTAGAGGTACGCGCCACCAGTGATACACGCCCGCGCGGAAAATGGGTAGTTCGAGTTCAAAATTCCGCACCGACCGGTATATAGGGAGACTCCCTACGGGACCGAATAAGATATTTTTGGATATTTTCAGGCGCTAGTCGCCTAGGGCAAGAATTCCCAAGCTCTAAGCCCACACAGCGCCAGTCGTCCGACTACAAAAATAAATGTTTATCTAAAAGCATTGATTCTTTCCTATTTTCATAAAATTGTGTGTGTGTGGTCATTACGGGAGAAATTTAAAACAATTTCCTAAACCATTTAATGCCATGCAATTCCATAACCTTTACGGATTTCATAAGATTGGATGGAAATGAAAATTTCTTTTTTGCATTCCATGGGATTGAACCATCTCATTTCGAATCCCATCTAATTTCATCTAATTCCGCCAAAAAAGGGATTCAAAGGTATTAAAAAATTGTAATATCTTTTAATCCTTTTTCGTTTGCTGGGATACCTAATAAAAGTTTGTTCAAATTCCCAAACAAGGTATTCATTCTAATATTGAAATATATTTGTATCGAGTTCTTTAGAGAGAAAGATCACTATAAAACATCTTCTTAATTTTTATTAGAGTCTTCCTCTTCGCAAGAAATGGGAAGAAGTTATCGGTCGTGCAGCCAAAAATTCTGATTTCCTTTGTGAACTCCATTTTCGTGAGGAGGACATCATAAGAAATTATCAAACTATTTTACCAGGTGGAATAAAACACATCATGAGTCGTGGCAAAATTTCTTTAAGAACCAATGCGATTCCATTTGCACACACTTCAATTGTAAGTATAAGCATAAAGAAAAATTTTAATTGTCAATAAAACAAATTTTTTCTCAACTTTCGTACCCCTAAAATAGATACCAGTTTATTCTTCTCCACCAACACCAAACGTCGAAGTTGATGAAATCACTGTAAATGATACTGCAGAATTTCCCTCTACTATTAATATTTTTAACATTTTTCAAAACTCATCAACACGTGAAATTCTTAATGAAAGATATGTCAAATCCTTATTCAATGACAGACAATCATACACGTCAAGTAGCGAAAAAAGAAAATACCGAACCGTTTTCACTGATGAAAATGGAATCACCAATAATATTAATCCAGTAATCGAGAAACCATGCACTCATGAATTAACCCATAAAAATGTAATAATTCCATCAAAAATTATCAAAGAAAGAGATGTAAATCTCACACCTATGAGACAAACACATGAGTCAAATACTAGAAAGATACTTTTGGAAATTGCTTCAACGGATGAAAATCCAATTGGCATTGTTCTTAGTCCAACAATTAAAAAACAATGCATTCATCCATCATCTGACACAAATGTCAATGTTTCAAAAGAAATACCAATAATAGATCAGAACGTGAGGTTACCGACCGAGTAAGTATAAGGAGAAGCACGCATGTCATTTGCATAAATTCATTAGAAGTTTTCTGCCGTGATATCGCCTCAGGGCGACTCTGTTTTCAGACAGTTGCATGCGCAAAGTGCAATAGGGCAGAGGGAAAAGAAGGCAAGCAGAGCGGAGGAAGCGGAAGGAAAATTGTCGAATAACTGTTGCGGCGACAATTTGGAGGTTAGGAGAGGCCCGGAGAATGCAGAAAGGACATAGGAAATAAAAATCGGGTGTTTAGAGACACGACAGAACATCGCATCATTTTCAGTAGGTGATGTTCCACGTTATAAGCTTTAAGTAGCTTTCGTGTGTCAGACCCCCGAGTGCGCGTGCACGTGCACGGCGCGTGAACACGATCACGGATTGCATGCCAGCACGGTCCCAAGCCGTCGCGCCTCCCGCACATAGGAAATAAGTAAGAAGATAGGGAGCACCGAGGGACAGAGAAAGGAGCGGATGGAGGAAAAGAAGGAGGAGAGCAAAGGGAGCAAAAATAGTGAGGAAAAGTACCAGAAAGAAAATAAAGAATCGTTTAAAGGAGGTAAGAACGCAGAGAATAGATACGCGAGGACAGCAGAACTGTCAGAAACAAGAAGCAGAGCAGGGAGCCAAGGGTCGATTGCAGACAACATAAAGAAAAGGAGAAGAGAGCAGGAGAGTGAAGAAATAAAAAAGGCCGAGAAAGAAATTACAGACAAGTTTGATAAGGAAAGAAGATTAAGTAGATCACCACCAAACAAAGTAAAAAAAGAGGAAGAGGAAAAGGAAAGCATGGAGACAGGAGAAATGCTGAAGGAAATACTGACCAAATTGGAGGATCAAGAAAAAGAAAGAAAGAAAGATAAGGAGGAACTGATGAAAGAGATACAAGATCTGAGAGAAGAATACAGAAAAAGCGAAGCGATATGGGAAAAGCTGAAAACCGGTATAGAAAAAAGAGTAAAACAGCTGGAGGAGAGAATTGAGGAGGCGGAGAAGAGGAGAGAGGGAGAGAAGGAATACAATGAGCTGTTAAAGAAAATGAAGGAGATAGAAAGAAAAAACGAATTAGAAGAAAGGAAAAAAAGAAGAAATAATATAATAATAAAAGGAGCGGAAATTGAAGACGGAGGTGAGAGAAGAGAGAAGATTGGAAAGCTGCTAAAAGAAATCACCAAAAAAGAAGTAGAAGTGGACGAGGTACAAATAATCGGCAGACGAGAAAACAAAATGACACTAGTAAGGATGAATAGGTGGGAGGACAAGAGAGAGATAATGATAAACAGAAAGAAGATGGGGATAGAGAAAAAGATATACATAGATGACGACATGACAGTAACGGAGAGGAAAATTCAAGGAAAATTATGGAGTATAGTGAAGGAGGAGAGGGAGAAAGGGAAAAGAGCAACATTAGGATACCAAAAAATATGGATAGACGGCCACGAAAAGAAATGAAATGAAAGCGAAGAAAAACTGGAAGACGGAAGAAGATTTCAAAGAGAACAAGAAAGAAAGGAGACTGGAAGAAAATGAGAAAATGAGAAGACTGTACGAAGGAGAAGAGGAGGAAAAAGGAGAAGAACGGAAGGAAAGAAGAAGCGGATAGCAGAAGAGCAAAGAGGAATGACAGTAGGCTTCTGGAACATAGCGGGACTAAAAGGGAAAAATGAAGGGTTTTGGAAGGTAGTGGAAGAGTGGGACATAATAACATTCTTAGAAACATGGGTGGAAGAAAAAGAGTGGAGCAAAGTAAAAAAAATAATGCCAGAAAGATACGTATGGAAATGCCAACCAGCGACAAGAGAAAAGAAAAGAGGAAGAGCAAGAGGAGGGATAATTACCGGAGTAAGAAAAGGGCTCGAAGTAGAAGAAAGAATAGAGAGAGAAGAGGAAGGAATAGTGGAAAGAATTGTAAGAACAAAAGAGGGAGAATGGAAGATTATTAGTGTATACGTAAATAATGACATTGACAAAAAAATAAGATTAATAAAAGAATATACGAACGAAGGAGGCATAGGAGAGCGAATAATAATAGGAGGCGACTTTAATGCAAGAACAGGGGAAAAAGGAGGAATTATGGACATCTTTGGAGAAGAAAGAAAATCAAAAGACAAAGAAATAAATGCAGAAGGAAAAAAGCTGATAGAATTTCTGGAAGAAGAAGGGCTAGGAATACTAAATGGAACTAAGGGAGATAAAGAAGGAGAGTTCACCTTTACCAGAGGGAGAGGAGAGACAGTAATAGACTATATAATAGGAAATCAGGAGCTATGGGAAAGAACAGAAAAGGTAAGAATTGGAGAGCAGATAGATTCAGACCACCAATATGTAGCACTAGAAATAGCGGAGAAAATAGAAGAAAGAAAAAGGGAGGAGAAGAAAACGAAAAAAGTAATGAACTGGTCTAAAGAAGCTGTAGAAAGATATAGAGAGAAGATCGAAGAAAAAACCATAGATGGAGTGAACCCGGAGGAGCTCATGGAAGAAATAAAAAATGCAGTAACAAGGGCGGTAAGCTGGAAAGAAATTAGAATAGACAATAAAGCGAAGAGAAAAAATAAATGGTGGGACGGAGAGTGTGTGAAACTAAGAAGAGAAGCAAAAGAGAGGCTAAGAAAGTGGAAAAAAGGGGAAGGAGAAAAAGCAGAATATATAAAGAAGCGGAAAGAATACAGGGAAATGATAAAAGAAAAAAAAGAGAAAGAAAAAGAAAGAATTATGGAAGAAGCAAGGAAAGCAAAAAATGAAAAAGAGGTATGGAAATTCATAAATAGAGAAAGGAAACATAGAAAGGAAGCGAATGAAGAAATAAGCGAAGAACAATGGGACAAGCATTTCAAGAAGTTACTAGGAGGCGTAGGAACGAAGCAGGAGACGGCAAAGGAAAAACAAGAAACAGGAGATAGTTGCGAAAATCAGGAAAGAATAAGAAGAGAGGAGGTAGAAGAAATAATAAAGGAGATGAAAAATAGAAAAGCAGCAGGAGCGGATGGAATGCCAAACGAGGTATGGACAAACGGAGGAAGCAGATTAAAGGAAGCAATATGGAAGATATGTGACATGGCATGGAGAAAAGGGGAAATGATAGAAGACTGGAATGAAGGAATAATTGTTCCCATAGTAAAGAAAGGGGAAGGAAAAGAAGCAGGAGACTACAGAGGTGTAACACTGATGAACACGAGCTACAAAATATACGCAGCTATTTTAGCCAAACGACTAGAGAAGGAGATAGAAGAGAAGAAGCTAATACCGGAGACGCAAACAGGATTCAGGAAAGGAAAAGGAACGATAGAAAATATATACACATTAAACTATGTAATAGGAAGAGCGATTAGCAAGGAAAGAGGGAAATTAGTGGCAACATTTATAGATCTGAAGGCAGCATTTGACTCAGTTGATAGAGAAATATTATGGAAGGTAATGGAGAAGAATGGAATAAGCAAAAGACTGAGAGATAGAATTAAAGAGCTGTATAAAGAAACAAAAAGCGTGATTAGATGTAATGGAGAAAAAGGACCGTGCTTTTGGACAGTAAACGGCGTAAGGCAGGGATGCCCTCTGAGTGCGCTACTATTTATATTGCTGCTGGCAGACTTGGAGGAGGTAATGAGAAAAGGGTAGGAGGGAGGGGTAGTTATAGGAGATACAAAAATATGGACGCTTGCATACGCGGATGACATAGTGGCAGTTGCAGAGAGAGAAGAGGAAATTAAGCAAATGATAAGGAGGTTAGAAAAATACTTCGATAAAAGGAAACTAACAGTGAATGTTGGAAAAACAAAAGTCATGAGATTCAGGAAAGGAGGAGGTAGAGCCAAAGAAGTTGAATGGAAGTGGAAAGGAGAACAAATAGAGGAGGTAAAAGAATTTTGCTACTTAGGATACATATTTCAAAGAAACGGAGGACAAGAAGCACACATAAAAAAGAGAGTAAGAAAAGCCACAGTTGCAATGAGGCAAGTATGGGGAATAGGAAAAAGAATTTTTGGAGGAGACTGGAAAAGAAGAATGAAACTCTTTGACTCGCTGGTGGCAAGTGTGGCGATGTATGGAGCAGAAGTATGGGGATGGAAGGAAAGAAAGAATATAGAGAGGATACAAGAGAGGTTTATAAGATGGACGTTAGCTTTAGATTGGTGCACGCCGGGTTATATGATAAGAGAAGAGGCTAAAAGAATTAAGATGAGAACAAAAGCGGCTAAAAGAGCAATGAGATACGAAGAAAAACTAGAAAACGGAGGAGAAAACGAAATAGCAAGAGCATGCTGGAAGGAAATAAAGAAGGACGTAAGGAAAGAGAAGTCAAAATGGGAAGTAGAACGTAGAAAGTTTTACGAGTGTAGAGGATATGCAGCGGAAGAGATAGAAAGGAAAAGAGAAGAAGGGTGGAGTAGCTTAGAAGAGATAGAAGGTAGAGATAGAGACATACAAGTACAGGAGATAGACGAAAAGATAAGAGAATCAAAATATAATAGATGGTACAAAGAGATAGCAGAAATAGGAAGACCTGAGTATCTGGAAAGAGGAGGAAAAGAAAAATCGGTAACAAGGATAGCAAGATTCAGACTAGGAAACGAGATGCGTGGTGGGAGGTACTGGGAATCAGATGAGAAAAGAAGTTGCAGAGTATGCGAGGCAGAGGAAGAAACTTGGGAGCATACGTTGGAGAGATGCGCGAGGGAGGGGGGCGATGACATGGGAGGGGGAATAGGGGAGAGAGTAAGAAAAATTTTGAATGGCAATGGAGAGGGAGAGAGATGGATGGTGAAGTTAGAGGAGAGAAGAGAAAAACGAAATACAGAGACAGAAAACTGTTAAAGCTATAATATTTTGCTCTGTTTGTTGGATTTGATTTGTATGTATAATTTGTATGAAAATGTATAATGTCTATAAGTATGATATATGTATGTGTAACCATTTCAAGCCGGAAGGCAGAAATAAATATATTCTATTCTATTATTCTATTCTAGATCAGAACGTTTCGCGGACAAGTAGAATTTCACAAGAGAGTGAAACGTCAAACATTTTTACCATTAAAAAAATGTATAAACAATTGGAAGCAAGAACTTTACCGGATGGCTGGAGTAAGGTTCTTTTGAAAAATGGTTTAATGGTTGGATACTGGGGCTCTAGTGTTGATCCACCGAAGAAACAATTTTATATCCACAAAGATGAATCCGTTGAGGTAAGTTATAATTGCTAGAGGAAGAACTGGTACTTAATTGGAACCAAACCTAATTTTTTTCATTTATCGTCAGGTCTTCATAAATGGACATTCTACATCTGTACCCGGGTTGAAACCTGGTACGACTGTTAATAACATATTGAAGAACATAGAACTCTTTCAAAACTTACTTTTATGTGATGGCACTGGATTGAAAGATAGGTAATTTATGAAAAAACTCTGTTTGCCTTGTGAGTATGCATTAAAAATATTATTGTTATTGTTATTACATTGTGTTATAGGTATTCCGATTTGTGCGTCAGATATGTTCAGTCTAAGCAAATTCGTGTCAAATATGGTTTAGTTCGATGTATTTTTTGCACAAAATTTTGAAAGAGAATTGTTAGCAAGGAACAGAATGCATTGAAGCAAGCACACAAACAAAAAATTCGAAACGAAAACAAGCAAAAAGTGATAAAAAATCAAAAAGCTAAAAATGAGAGATTATATATATATATATATATATATATATATATAGAAAAAAGTACAATATTTTTTTTTCACTTATACGTGGTATGTGAACCTCATTTGTATTATCTTATGGGTGATTTCTCGTTGATGTAGTTAACGAAGCTCACCACTGAACTGGCTAAAAAAAGAAAGAAGTGTGCTATCAGTGTGTACCAGTTATGGTTTGAAAGTCACATTGAGTGCAACACTGGAGATCCGTCAGTTCTTGACGTATGAAAATAATTATAAATATTTAATGACAGCCAGATTAAATCAAGATGCATTAGAACGATTCTTTGGCTTAGCGAGAGGAGTGTGTGGTTCTAATGACCACCCTGATTCAATATTGTTTGGCCAAATGTTCAGATTGATGAGCACTTATTCTCTGATTAAACCGAGTAAGGGGAGTAACGTTGCTGGAGGCAAAATGCTAAATTCTTTTATAAATTTCAAAGATTTATCTCAAGACCATAGCGGACGTCAGGAATTCCAAGAAATTATGGATAGTATTATTGAAATGGGGAAATATCCAGAAAATCATATTCATAATCAAGTTACAAGTAACAAAAAACCGGAGCAGAGTGAGACCGAAGAAGTTCAACGTTCTCTAATGGGATACATGGCTGGATATATTGTGAGGAAATCGCATAGGTGGACGAAATGTACCGATTGCATTCAAAGCATCCAATCAACAAATCCAGATCATGCAAATTATGAACTAATTTCTTTATTGTCGCGTAGACATTTAATCTATCCCTCTGAGAGGTTAATTGAATTAATAGAAGAAATGGAGAAAACTGTATTGAAAACCGTAAATTCGGCAGGTATCAACTGCGATACAATTTTTCAAATAAGTTATGCACTTCAAGAGTTGTCGCTTCCTCTTATTGGATGCTCTGAACATATGGAATCCTTGACGAAATCCGTAGCTAGTTTTTATATAATAATTCGTGCTGAGTTTTTAGCAAAACGTGTTAACAAACTAAAATCTGCTAGTAGATTGAAAACTCGACAAAACCGAAAAAACGCTAAACTTTGAAGACTGTAAACATTGTAACGATGCACTCCCACACATGCATCATTCCCGGCGAAGAACTGCCGGATGCCGCCTGACGATCTCCGTCAGGCGAGGAAAGGGCGCGGTGCGCCCACCTTATTTTTTAAACAAAGGAACCGCGATCGTGTGCGCGGCACTCCGCCGCACCGACATCTTCCCGGGTCTCCGACAGACACCGAGGGGAGCCGAACGCCGCCGAGCGCGAGCACGCTTACCGCCACGCCGATCCCGCTCCGCTCCGCCGGCGGCGCGGCTCACGCGGGAATCGACCTCCCCTCCCTAGCGTACCACCCGGGCGAGTATAAAATACCGGCGCCGCGACAGATCGACACTCGCAATCCGAGCTTAGCCACCTGTGCTCCGCTACCCTCGGAGACGAGTACCTTTCCGCTTCCTAGGCCAGCTCACGAAACGGGGTACAGCGTTCTGTGCCTCGCTCGAGAGTTCTCGAGCGCTGACCGCCTTCCTACCCGGGACACCCCGTCTGCCACGGTAACCAGGGGTCGAGCGTGCTCGGCCTCTCGACAAGAGTTCTTGCCGCCGGAACAGTCGGACCTCCTCGTCAACCGATCGACCAGCCTAGCCCCTGGCCGTTCGTTTCCCTTCCCTCCGCGCCGCATAATTAACACCGGATCATATCGCGAGAAAAGAAACCGCGCCGGATCACACACACGCGCCCGCGCCGCGATTCTCGCGCCGCGGGCCGACCAGCCATTGGCCGGCCTCAAGGCCCGTTCGCACGCGTACCGCATCGCGCCGGTGCGGACCACCCGATTCGCGTCCGCCGCATAAAACCGAATGCGCTCCCGACATTTGTAATTATCGCGACCGTCTTATAGAATATAATCCGCCCGCGTCCGCCGCGTAAACCGAATGCGCTCCCGACATTTGTAATTATCGCGACCGTCTTATAGAATATAATCCGCCCGCGTCCGCCGCGTAAACCGAATGCGCTCCCGACATTTGTAATTATCGCGACCGTCTTATAGAATATAATCCGCCCGCGTCCGCCGCGTAAACCGAATGCGCTCCCGACATTTGTAATTATCGCGACCGTCTTATAGAATATAATCCGCCCGCGTCCGCCGCATAAATCAGATGCGCTCCCGAAATTTGTAATTATCGCGACCGTCTTATAGGATACAATCCGCTCGCGTCCGCCGCATACACCGAATGCGTTGTAATTATCGCGGCCGTCTTATAGCATATAATCCGCCCGCGTCCGCCGCATAAACCGAATGCGTTTCCGTACTCTGTAATTGAACCACTGTAATAAACCACGTTTCGTATCAAAACTGCCTTCTGTCTCTGGGCCTACCATCGAACTCCTGGTCCGGCGAGCTAGCCCGCGTTCGATAAAAACAGCCAAAAGGCAGGCCGTTACATGGCGCCCGAACAGGGACCGTTTTGATCGTTCCGAGAGACAGAAGACCAGGATACGCAATGGCCAAAGCGTGGATATATAAACTACCGAAAAACGAGCTAATCGAAGAACTCACGCGACGCGAACTCGACGCCGACGGCACGATGGACGAGCTACGGCAACGCCTGAGTGCCCATGCGACCGACCATCCCGAGATGACGCGAACCGACGCCGCGGGGGGCAACGAGACGAAAACGGTGCCTCCGATCGTCATACCGCCGCCGGGATCGCTCCTCGCGCCGACAACGACCGGCCCGCCGTCGGCTCCGGCAACCCCGTACGAAGTTTTCTTTCCGGCGGCAAGCGACCGCCCGGCCGGACTCCCCGGTCAAGTCGTGGATCAAATAAGAAAATGGGGGTGCCATTTTGATGGCAAAGATCCCGTCGCGTTTCTCGAGCGGCTAGAGGAACTTAAAGACGCGTACCAGATCGCCGGCGCACAAATACTGGCGGGGCTTCCGGAGTTACTTAAGGGCGACGCGCTCCTTTGGTACCGAAATAACCGGCACACATGGCAGGGCTGGGAGGACTTCCACGCCGATTTCCGCGAGTATTACCTCCCGCGACGATACCGCGCTCAACTCATTCGCGAAATACAGACGCGAATGCAGCGACCAGACGAACCGTACCGCAAATTTGCCACCGAAATGCTCACCATGATGCGCCGAGCGACCGGGTTCACAGAGGAAGACCGGCTCGACGCGCTCTACGATAATATGCACCCGCGGTACCAGCTCTACATCCGACGCGATTCCGTCACCCGGACGCGCGAGATCCTGCGCCAGGCGGAAGAGTTCGAGCGCATCGAAGAGCGGACTCGCGCGCGACAGCCTGCCGCCCCGCAACCCGCGCTCGCCGCTACCGCATACGACCGACACGAGTGTTGCTGGCGCTGTAAACAGCGCGGGCACACCCGTTTTGATTGCCGCCGGCCACCCAAACGGTTTTGCTCACAATGTGGGCGGGACGGCGTGTTTACGCGTGATTGTCACCCGCCGTCGGGAAATGCCACGCGGGCCGGGGAAAAGGCGGCCGCCCCCCGGTCCTCCGCATAACGTACAAACCGCGTCCGCACCTGAGCGTCCGCGTAGCGGACCAAACATTCGACGCTCTCTTAGACACCGGGTCCGAGGCCTCCTTCGTGAACGCGAGCACCGCGGAAACATTGGCAGCAAACTTCACAATCACGACAATTACCGGGCGGGTATATCTCGCCGATGGGACGCGCGCAGACATCCCGGGTCTAATTACGTTCCCCGTGACCGTACAAGGACGCATGTTTTGGCACCGGTTCCAAATCATGCCCAAGCTAGACTGCGACATGTTGATAGGCGTAGACCTGTGGGGCAAAATGGACTTCGCCATCCTGCCCCCGCCGCCGCCCAGCGCCGACACGATAGCAGCCACCGTCGGGGGCATTCACGAGGAGGACGCGGCGACCGAGGAGAACCGCCTCCGCCGTTTTCTGGCAGACGAACTCGCGCAGTTCAAAGGGGTGCAGGGCCCCACGGACCGCGGGGAACACATAATCCGCGTAAAAACCGACCGCCCGGTTAAGCAGAGGTATCGACCGCGGAACCCCGCGATGCAGGCGATCATAGACGCAGAAGTCGAAAAAATGCTGCAGGACGGCATCATCGAGCCGTCGCATAGCGCCTGGAGCTCGCCGATCGTGATTGTACGAAAGAAAGACGGCAAACCGCGTTTTTGCATTGATTTCCGCTGGGTTAACAAGCTTACCGAAAAAGACGCGTATCCACTACCGCAAATCACCGCGACGCTAGATAGATTACGGGGGGCTCGGTACCTGTCAACCCTCGATCTAAAAAACGGGTACTGGCAGGTGCCCCTCGCGCCGGAGAGCCGACCCGTAACCGCATTTACGGTCCCCGGCAAAGGGCTGATGCAATTCCGGGTTATGCCATTCGGCTTGCATTCGGCCCCGGCGACTTTTCAGCGCTTGCTCGACTCGATCCTCGGCCCCGAATTATGGCCGCACGTGTTCGTATACTTGGACGACATCGTGATCGCCACTGAAACGTTCGAGGAGCACCTACGCGTTATGCGCGAAGTTTTCCGCCGACTCCGGGCCGCGAAGCTAAGGATTAACCCGGAAAAATGCCGTTTCTGTACCGACCGTATAAAGTATCTCGGCCACATCGTCGACCGCGACGGCATCCGCACCGACCCAGACAAGGTTAGCGCCGTCGCGAACTGGCCCGTGCCCCAGAGCGTACGACACATCCGACAATTTTTAGGGCTCGCGAGCTGGTACCGCCGGTTCATCAAAGACTTCGCCACCCTCGCCGCGCCGCTCACCGCGCTGACACGCAAGCAGGCTCGATGGGCCTGGGGGGAGGCCGAGCAAAACGCGTTCGACACACTCAAACGCACGCTGACCACCGCGCCGGTCCTTGCCTGTCCGGACTTTACGCGGCAATTTCACCTCCAGACGGACGCCAGCACCACGGGTCTGGGAGCCGTACTCACGCAGTACTTTCCGGAGGGCGAGCGTGTCATCGCGTACGCTAGCCGCACATTGAATCACGCCGAGCGAAACTATAGCGCTACCGAACTGGAGTGTCTGGCAGTCGTATGGGGAATTAGGCGGATGCGCGATTACCTCGAGGGGTACCGGTTCACGGTG
The DNA here is from genome assembly GCF_048541705.1 of Temnothorax americanus. Classification (NCBI taxonomy): domain Eukaryota; kingdom Metazoa; phylum Arthropoda; class Insecta; order Hymenoptera; family Formicidae; genus Temnothorax; species Temnothorax americanus. The sequence goes on along the minus strand of NW_027509247.1, from coordinate 234,861 downwards.
ATCACGGATCACCAATCGTTAAAGTGGCTACAGAAACTAGAGTCGCCGTCCGGCCGATTGGGACGTTGGTCCTTTGAATTGCAGCAGTACGACTTCGACGTTAAATACCGTAAAGGGACACTGAACAAGGTGGCGGACGCGCTGTCGAGGCAATCCGAGCTCCTCAGCGTCACCGCCCCGAAGTGCCCATGGTATACGCGCATGTGGCATGCAGCCGAAACCGCGCCACACGAGGCGCCCGATTTCCGAATAGACCAGGGCCGACTGTGGAAGCACGTGCTCCACAGTCTCGATTTTAAAGATACACCCACAGACGAACAGTGGAAAGAGTGCGTGCCGAAGGATCAACGCCCCGAGATTCTCGCGCGTTACCACGACGCCCCGACCGCCGGCCACTTGGGGATCGCCAAAACAATCGCGCGGATCGCGCAACGATTTTACTGGCCCGGCATGTTCCGCGATATCGCACGGTACGTCCGCGAATGCGCAACCTGTCTCGCACATAAGGTGGCGCAGGAAAAACCAGCCGGCCAGCTGCACCCGACAGCCCTCGAACGACCATGGCAACAGGTCACCATCGACCTCGTCGGTCCGTTGCCACGATCCGCCGCCGGGCACATATGGTTGCTCAATATGCAAGACCGTTTTACGAAATGGGTCGAGCTCCGCCCGCTACGACGCGCCACCGCGCCCGCGATCGTAAAGCATATTACCGAAACCATCATCCTCCGACACGGCTGCCCGGAGGAAATCCTTTCGGACAATGGTACGCAACTAAAGTCAAAACAACTCGCGCAACTACTAAACGAGTGCGGTATCCGACAACGTTTCACGCCGGCATACGCACCCCACTGCAACCCCGTAGAAAGAACTAATCGCGTCATTAAAACAATGATAGCGCAGTACGCCAAGAAACATAAAACGTGGGATGCGCACCTGCCAGAACTCCAGTTCGCATATAACACCGCAACGCACGACGCGACCGGTTACACACCCGCGTTTTTAAATCACGGCCGCGAACTACGCCGCCCCGGGGAAAATGGCCTACCGTCCGCGGCCGGTCCGGCCACACCGGTACACCGTCGTTTGAACGAGGCGTACGAGCTCGTGCGCGTTCAATTAGCCCGCGCCTTCCAACGCCAGGAAAAACATTACAATCTCCGCCGCCGGGACTGGCGACCGCGAATCGGGGAGTGGGTGTGGAAGCGCGACCGACCCCTGTCTAACAAAGAAGCCGCATTCAACGCGAAGCTCGCGCCAAAATTTATCGGTCCACTCGAAGTTCGTCGCATCATCTCGCCAGTAATAGTCGACCTCCGTAGCCGCCAGGGAAAATGGTACCGTCACGTGCATGTACAGGATCTCAAACGCGCGCCGACCGATACGGCACCCGTCGTACACGATCCCGACCTGGAAGGGGAGCCCGCCGACGAAACCGCCGTCGCGACCGTACATTACGAACCCACGCCGACGACGCGCGCTGAAACCGTTAGCGCCGACAAAAATATTATTGTCAGGGACCGTGAATATTATTGTCAACGGGTACGATCACCGTGGAATATTATTGTCACGCCGAACAAAATAAAGATGGTACGACCTTCCCCCCCGGATAAGCCAGGAAACCTGGCGACGATAGGAAGCGAGCGAACAACGCGGCCACCGACCCGTCAGATCGACTGTCACCATGACGGAAGACACAGCAACGGAGCAAGCTACGGAGCAAAATATCCTACGAGAGATCGAGGAAATCCTGGGAGAGGACCCCGAGCCGTACGATCCCGCCAACCCCGGGATCGGGCACGAGTGGGCCACACTATACCGCGGCGATCCCGAGCCCACGCCGCCACCAACGCCGGAGAGACCTGCACCTCCACGGACGTGGCCTCGCATCGGCACCATCGTGCAGAGGTCCGACGCAGCCAACCGAGCGAAGCAAGCGTGGCTGACCACGCCGCCGCCACCGCTACCCCGGCGACTGCAACCGCGAAATACGGCACCGCTAAGGCCACGACCAGCTCTCAACCCGGCCCGAGTGATGGGCCCGCTGCCACCGCCGCCGATACCGATCATCGTCGCGCCCGGGATTACCGTGGACGTGCCACATTTCGCACGCCACGTCTCCCGCGAATACAAGGCCCGACTCGGGAACAGGCGCTGGCACATCCGATTCAATGGAGATGGGTCAGTTCGATGGATTAAGGAGAAATCCCAGAGCACCACGGGGTAGGTCCAGCCAAGGTCAGCCGACTACCCCGACCGGCCATCAACACATGCCTCAAAGTTCAGGCATACTAAGGGGGGGGTGATGTAACGATGCACTCCCACACATGCATCATTCCCGGCGAAGAACTGCCGGATGCCGCCTGACGATCTCCGTCAGGCGAGGAAAGGGCGCGGTGCGCCCACCTTATTTTTTAAACAAAGGAACCGCGATCGTGTGCGCGGCACTCCGCCGCACCGACATCTTCCCGGGTCTCCGACAGACACCGAGGGGAGCCGAACGCCGCCGAGCGCGAGCACGCTTACCGCCACGCCGATCCCGCTCCGCTCCGCCGGCGGCGCGGCTCACGCGGGAATCGGCCTCCCCTCCCTAGCGTACCACCCGGGCGAGTATAAAATACCGGCGCCGCGACAGATCGACACTCGCAATCCGAGCTTAGCTACCTGTGCTCCGCTACCCTCGGAGACGAGTACCTTTCCGCTTCCTAGGCCAGCTCACGAAACGGGGTACAGCGTTCTGTGCCTCGCTCGAGAGTTCTCGAGCGCTGACCGCCTTCCTACCCGGGACACCCCGTCTGCCACGGTAACCAGGGGTCGAGCGTGCTCGGCCTCTCGACAAGAGTTCTTGCCGCCGGAACAGTCGGACCTCCTCGTCAACCGATCGACCAGCCTAGCCCCTGGCCGTTCGTTTCCCTTCCCTCCGCGCCGCATAATTAACACCGGATCATATCGCGAGAAAAGAAACCGCGCCGGATCACACACACGCGCCCGCGCCGCGATTCTCGCGCCGCGGGCCGACCAGCCATTGGCCGGCCTCAAGGCCCGTTCGCACGCGTACCGCATCGCGCCGGTGCGGACCACCCGATTCGCGTCCGCCGCATAAAACCGAATGCGCTCCCGACATTTGTAATTATCGCGACCGTCTTATAGAATATAATCCGCCCGCGTCCGCCGCGTAAACCGAATGCGCTCCCGACATTTGTAATTATCGCGACCGTCTTATAGAATATAATCCGCCCGCGTCCGCCGCGTAAACCGAATGCGCTCCCGACATTTGTAATTATCGCGACCGTCTTATAGAATATAATCCGCCCGCGTCCGCCGCGTAAACCGAATGCGCTCCCGACATTTGTAATTATCGCGACCGTCTTATAGAATATAATCCGCCCGCGTCCGCCGCATAAATCAGATGCGCTCCCGAAATTTGTAATTATCGCGACCGTCTTATAGGATACAATCCGCTCGCGTCCGCCGCATACACCGAATGCGTTGTAATTATCGCGGCCGTCTTATAGCATATAATCCGCCCGCGTCCGCCGCATAAACCGAATGCGTTTCCGTACTCTGTAATTGAACCACTGTAATAAACCACGTTTCGTATCAAAACTGCCTTCTGTCTCTGGGCCTACCATCGAACTCCTGGTCCGGCGAGCTAGCCCGCGTTCGATAAAAACAGCCAAAAGGCAGGCCGTTACAACATATATATAAAATAACATATATAATATATATATATATATATATATATATATATATATATTTTTATATTAAACATTTATTGATAATAAATTATATAAAAAAAAATTTATATAATAACGGATGTTTATATATTTAAATCTTCATAGTTCTTTTATCACAATTTTAGTCCTTCTAACAAATGTATTATCCCTGATATATCTTCGAGCGCTTTAATTCTATCAAATGTTATCCAAGGTATAAACTTATTATTATAGAGTACATTAATTTCTAAGGTGTCCATTATGACAATGTTTACACCTTCCTGGCGATTCTCTAACATTTCCACGAACGAAACGCAATTATCATATCTAATGTCTGCCCAATTACATGGTTTTTCTATAACTTTTATATTATTATATAAGTCAATGAAAGTACATTTTTTAACAATAGAATTGTCTGAGTACCTACAATTATTATCCATGATTCTTAATTGTTGAGTATAAATAATCAGTAGATTGTCGAATAATTAAATAATAAAATGTATGTACAATGAATGATAGAGACTATAGAACATGTTATCTATACAGTTATAACATTTATAATATAATTATGACGTTGTTATTTACAATTCAGATTTTCATTCGGAGATTCTTAAACATGGGCAATTTAATCAATTAAATTTTATTTTAATTTCTCATACAACTCATTTTTCAGTCAACGGAAAAGAAAAACGTTCTGTCTCAATTCCTCGCTCAAACTTTTAGACTCAAAAACTGTATCATTAACAATACTAACGAATCATGTATCGAAATCATTATCATTTAAGAGTCTTCCAAGCTCGTCGAAGACGAAAATCCTTTCCGGAACAGCTGTACTTCTCCATTTAATACTGAAAAAAAAAAAACGATTTACCATAATTTCAATAAATTTAAAATAAAATTTGTGCGTAATGTAACATAATAGAGAACAAAATGTAGCAGTTGATATACCATTCCAAAGTTTCAATAAATATAATAACGTATAATGAAAATATGTCAATACTAACCTCAAACTGGCTTTTTCACTTCATTTGTATATCAAAGACCTCTTTGTTCTGTTAAAAATTTTCCATATAGTTTCGAATTTTTGGTCCTCGCACTTTCATGTCACATTCAGTATTATGAGAAATACAAAAAAGTACGAGAAATGTTACCGGAGTTATTTTGTATGTGCACAATTCTAACTCCCTATTAACCTGCAATCTGTCCTCCTCAAGCCATCGGAATTTTGGTACTTTGCGATTTGCAATGCCACCTATAGGTACCTATAGGTACTATTACCGAGCTTCGGTTTTCGTCGCATGTCCAATACATATAGTTCGGCCTCTTTATCTCTATTCTTCATGCTCTTAACGATAGTTTCATTATCGTTATATTTGCATTGCGCAGATATTATATGGTAAAAAAAACTGCGCAATGACAATACCAAGAGACACGGCAGTATCTCGCGCCAAGTACACGCGGAGCGAGACGCACCGTGACTCTTTTACGCGAGCACCCGAGATTTTGAGATCTCAAGAACGAGTGAACAGATTAAGTTCTAAGTAGGCTTGATCGATAGCTTGGGTCGATTTACGAATAAGAGTGTTTTTATTTTTCCGCTACGTGCCCTACGAGCGGAAATATTACGATGCAAAGTCCGAAATGGTAAATTTTATAATTAAGATACGTCGTCGTCGTCGTCGTCGCCGTACGGTTGCTTTTTTCCTCGATAGAGGGCATTTGAGAACTTGTCGAGCATCCCCCGGGTCACCTCCATGACAGTGTTGCTACACTGAAATATATGTATATATGTGTGTGTGCTGCACTGCGCGCGCCGCGCAGTGTAGACAGTGCGTTCAGCGCGCTGTCACAGTCATTTATAACCTAAAAATATGTATCGTCAACACCGTGATCTCTCATCAGTTATAATGACCAAAAAATTGATAGTGTGTGACAGTCGTGACCGTCGCCGCGTCGTGACAGTGAAATATATATATCAATAACAAAACTGTCGTTACAGAATAGGCCCACTTGTACACCACAGTAAACGTAAAATTCAAATGCATGCTTGGCAATAAGAGCAGATTATTGCATGTAATGTCCGAGCCCAAGTTTAAGGCTCCTGGGTAGTCACCGCAGCCATATTGAATTTCTTGCTATCGAGGCGAGAAATTAACCTATTTTATGTTGCGGTATTTTCCGAAATAAAAAGACATTTCAATAAAAAATCATTATAGATCGTTTCAGCACACTTCTAAAGTTGACCGGATACTATCCTTTCCCTCGACAATAAACAAATAGAAATAAAACAAAGCCTAAACATACGGAAAAACAAGCCGTTTTCGACTATCGAAAGGAGTGGAGAATGTTCCTTCCGCATATGTATTTCTTGCATACGGTCAATTTTACGAGTTTTACAAATACGTTAAACGTTATAGCACAAGTACAGAGCGAATAATAAAGAAATTTAACGCAACGCAAAATAGGTTGTCAACATGTCACAAAACAAAATTCTCCATTGGAGAGAGTGAGAGGAGAGAGTTCTTATTTCTACCGCGACGGTACGTCGCCACCGTCGCTTCGGAGTTCTCGGCTCAGGGACCAGGAACCTTAAGAAGGACAGTAATCAAATCACTTATGTCATTCCGTCGATGAGCATCATTGACGGTGATACTAATACAGAACAATAGACCCGCATTGATCAATTATAGTCTGATGACATATTCGAGACTGTATCATAAAAAAAATATTTTATAATAATCGTCAAACGTGTTTCGCCATGCGATTGTTCAACATTTAGCGATTTTATGTGATAATATCCAGCACTCAAAGTTCGTATTTAAAAGTTTTTCTTGGTTGAATCAATATATTGCATATTTTTTATCCAATATTAATCACATTGTAACAAATGTCAATACAATGTGAATTTTACTATGACAAAAGTTCGATCAATGTCAACATCTGTTGTGTAATCAAACGTTCAAATTAAATATGATGTCCAAGTTCTCGTTATAATATGTTATATTGTAGGTATATATATTATATATATATATATATATATATATATATTATTATATATTATATATATATTATACAGGGTGTATCATTTTAAGTGATTTAGCTGAATATCTCTTAAAGTAAAAAAAATTGGAAAAATTGTTTCAGACAAAAGTTGTTTGGTTCAAAGGGGGACATAAGATGGTGTCATTGGTTTGACCATATGGTCGTTTAAAGCTCACGTGAACGACACCTTTAATTTCTTAAATGGAAACCCTTATTTTTCAATGGATATTCTTATAGCTAATCTCGAGAACTTTTCAAAACACTATAATAAAGTATTTTTTCGTTAAAAACTTTTGGAATTATAAGGCTTTTTGTTCTAGTACTTTGACATAAAATACAAAATATCTTGTAAAACATTAATTTTTCGATAATGTTACCTTAATACTTTTATGCACAGAATAATGAGATGAATCAATTAGTATAAAAAAAGGCATAGTTCCTTTAAAAAAATATATGTAATTTGCAACACGCATCTTGAGCTAAATCACTGAAATAATACACCCTGTATATATGTTTTTTTTATATATATTATAGGTATATATTATATATATATTATATATTATAGATATAATATATATATATATATATATATATATATATATATGTTATTATATAGGTATATATTATATAATATTACAGACGTATGGAAAACAGATTTCAAATGAGTTTTTTTCTATGAGAAGACTGTTGACAATAAAAACGTTACAATTATGTTTTAAAAACATTATATATTTTTCTCCAATGACGTTATAATGTTATATAGCACTATAATTTCTAAAGTTATATTCTTCGTACGTGTTCTATGTTTCAATGATTCCAGTAAAGAAACATTTTTAACATTTTTTGAAGTAAACGCTAAGAAGTTTGAAATCTTGTTAATTGTGGTGCTTGCATAATAGATATAATAGAAAAGTTAAGAGTATTTAAAAAAAAAATATAAGATGCAAATTTTGTATTGTAACAAACCGATCTAGAGAATAGTTACTTTTTTATTTTTGTAACACGGCATTGGTACTATTGCAAGGCGCTGCACGACACGAACAGAGAGCAATGGAAGTTGAGATTAAGAGGATCCTCCAGTGACTGGCGAACTTCCTCGATGTCGATAATGTCAACCTTTCTAATTTTGTTTTCCCTATATCTGTCTTTGTCTAACGAAATGACATCTGTCCTTTTTTCGATTGCTCGCCATCTCTCGCAAGATCCGGCAACTACTGTTGCTGCTCTTCTTGTCATTTGCATCCGTATTTGCATTACTAAAATAATTTTTCGATGGATCTTTTTTTATACGCATTGAATCTTACTTCTACTTGCACGATATTATTCCTACATGTTTTCCCAAGGGCAGATGATAAAAATTATGTATGTATAAACTGCAAAATTTTTGTTTTAAGCAAATATTGTCGTCAGGTGACAGCTGCGTATGTGCCCAAATAAATAATATTTTTAATTTTTTGGTGTTTTTGATATAAAATCGCGTTTTCTACCCTAGATTTTTGTGCGTACTTTAATTCTAGACCAAAAACTTGCAATTCTGTAAAGCCAATTAAAAGATCCATCGAAAAACGATAATGTCGGTAAATCATACGGCTGCAGGATCCCTTTAAGCGCGCGCCCAATGAAGATCTGTAAACCTAACCCTAACCGTAAGACCGTAACCGTAAAAGTTGGTTAATTTAAACTTTTACGACCGCGGTTATGGTAATAAAAAGAGGTTAGATTCAGAGTTGCATTCAGAACGGGTGTGAGGTTATTATTCCATCAATATATATATAATCATAGAAATATTTATAATAAATAACAATAATGGACTTGACGGACCAACGTTTCATTGAGAGAAATGTTCCCATTTATACAGTAAAAGCAGTCCCGATTAAAGACAAAACAAAATCACAAAATTCGTGGTGTAGCATTGCAGAAGCGTTGAATGCAACAGGTATGCATTATCAGTTTTATTTATTTATTTAGTTCTATAGTAATACAACAGTTTATACATATTGTGTACTTTAATTTAATCATTCATATTATTATGCAACTGCTGACTGCGAACACCGATGGGGCCAATTGCGAGAACGTTTCATTCGTGAGAGACAATCTTTAAAAATAGGGCTTCCATCCGGCTCAGGATCCTCAAAACAGTCAACTCCTAGTAATCTGTAAAAGCTCTGCAATTCTTAGAACCTCATGTTCAAAGTAGAAGATATGTAATTTGTACAAATATTATCCATTCAAGTATGTTCACTAAATTTATTATATTATGTATTTATATTTATCCTTTTTTTTTATACACTGTGTCCTTGCAGTGCAGTTTACTGTAAATTGACTTCGTATAGTAAAAAAATTTAACAAAAACATACAGATGCGAATAGAAGTTTTTATCTGCATTTGTACGTTTCTTAATTAAAGATAGTTGACTATGCTATCAGGACATAATGTATTATACATTATACACACCACATACAATAAATACGGATGTAAAAAAAGTATTTTCCATTTATTTCCGGACACGTGGAAATGTTTTAAAAAGAAGCTTGTCACCATCTGAAGAATCTACATGGGATATGCTAGAGACTGACGATGCAGATGTGATGGAGTATCTGAAAACTGTAGAGAATAAAAGCAAGCATGAAATACAAGTGAGAAATGAGCTCAAAGAATCAGATTTGACAAAAATAGAACCATCGAATGAAAATAATGTCAATTTACTGAATGTTAAGACTTCAGCTGTCAATAAAACATATACGAACATTGTAAATGACAAAACAAGAAAAACTGTAAAAACCTAAAAACCACTGTAAGTGCCAATGATGATACTTTACAAGTTGTTTCTGAAGCATTACAGAGTGTAAAAGGATTATGTGAATCTGCTGATAAGAGCGATAATGTTGCCTATAACTTTTGCATGACTACGTACAGTCAATTGAAGAACATGTCGAAGAAAAAGCAAAAAATCGCTCGTACGAGGATCAACGCCATCATGCTAGAACTGGAATCTGACTCAGAGTAAACAGTATTTTACCCCTCTCCAGAGGTGGCTTTCATTATTGAAAGATTTGTGTGCTCCATACCTACTTTTATTTAACTTAGATCCTTACTAATTAATTAATGTCACGATCACCATGTATATAATCGTACATATGTATATTCAGCGCGAACCAAAGTGCAATCTTTTATTAACGTGTTTTTATTATGTCGCGTGTATTAATATAAATGTTTTGCCTCTTACCTTCCCTGCTCGAACCGCAGAAAAATTATATTGATATTATTAGGTCAAGACCAAGTATTTAAATTTGTAACTTCAACAGTATTAATTTTTAAAGTAATTGCGATATTAAACATTTAAAAGATATAACTTGTTTTTCATCTACCAACTAGGAGTCGATGGTGCTAGATGAAATAGACTATTTACTTTGTAACGATGCACCCCGTACGCCAAGCATCGTTCCCGGCTAACCACCGCCGGATGCCGCCCGACCGACGATCAGACGGGCGAAGACCAGGGCGCGGTGCGCCCACATTTTTATTTTCACCCGAATACACCGTGTGCGGGGGCCAAGCGCGGCACCGGTGCCTCCCGACGATCGGCCTCCCTCCTAGCGAACCCGCCGCGCCGAGCGCTATATAAACCGACGCTCCGGCGACCGGCGAGAGAGACACTTCGTCTCATATCCAGCGTACCGCTATTCCGGACGAAACCTATCCCGACTCCTAGGGAACACGCCAACGAGGTCCGGTGCTCCGAGCCTCGACTGAGGGCTCTCAGGTATTCCCGCACTCCCTCAGAACTAACCCCGAAAGCACGGTTACGCGGGGTCGAGCACGCTCGGCCTCGCAACGAGGGCTCTCGCTGCCGCCGCCCCGGGACTCCGAAATCCTCCGCTTATACACTACGCGGTCCCACGCGCGCTAGCAAGCAAGTGTCATACCGCGTTTCCGCTACCGCGCCGTGTCGCGCCGAGTGCGCCTGCACTATCCCGCCGTTGTAATATACCGAGTACGTAAGCTATGGTAATACAGCGTTCCGCTACCGCGCCGCATCGCGCCGAGTACGCCTGCACTACCCTACCGTTGTAACATACCAAGTCCGTAAGCTATTGTAATACCGCGTTTCGCACTATATCGGTTAAACCCGCCCGTTCCGGACGTGTTCGACCAAATACCGCGCTTACACCATTTTGTAAACTAAACGGAATAAATCATTTCGCATGTGCAATCACGCTGATTATTGTCTCTGGGCCTTTCAATCGAACTCCCGTCCCAGCGAACCAATCCGCGTTCGACGATAAAGTCAGGCCGTTACAACTTTGAGATGTAACTTAGTATTTTATTTTTAATAAGTATCACAGGCAAAAAATATGTGACAATGTATGTGCAAAATTATTTAATAAATCTTACAAAAAAAACATCTGATTGGATTTTATAAAGCTCGCAAGAAAATCATTCAAGATATATCAATCTTAAATTTTTATTGCACAAGAATACGTTTATTTGCATATATACCTGGATTACAATTTCTTACATTCTTGTACTTTTAGAGGGAATATGCTTGATAAGTAATGGTAAAAGTATTCGCAAATATAGACTCAAAGCGTAAATTTAAAAAAAAAGTAATTAATGCTACTTCGATACTACTGATACTATTCAATTTGCGACTAGCCTTTCCGTAGACTTCCAGCTCACAAGAACGCGCCTCCGCGAAGACGTAAAACTAAGTGGAGTGTGGATTCCTTTTGGATGTTATAATCGGAGAGTTCTGCCGTCTTCCAGTTGCTTGCCGGCAAAAATCAAACGCTGCTGATCCGGGGGAATTCCCTCTTTGTCTTGGATTTTAGCCTTCACGTTTTCTATTGTGTCGGAAGCTTCGACCTCGAGGGTGATGGTTTTACCCGTGAGAGTCTTTACGAAGATCTGCATTCCATTTAAAATAAAAAAATAATAAACATTCTGCAAAATATATGTCGTTCTAAATAGTTAATATTTTCGCGAGTTGTACATTTAAAATGATCCTTTCGTAATATATGCTTCTTGCCACGAAACTGCGCCTTCTGGAGAAATTAAGTACTCGGCAAGCGTGTCACGTAAGGTAACATTCTTGCGTGTAGCATTATTAGCTCCCATTCTTCTCATATTCCTAAAGATGATATTCTCTTCGCATTGTCTCCACTGTCCAGATATGACATTCCCATTGTCGTCCCATGTATCAGCGTAATTTGGAGGACAGTACGCTTCATCTGCAACCATATAATATGGAAACTTTGTGTCGGTTTCTGGTAAACAGCTATCGTCTGGTATTTCCAGTTCGTTGTTATCAATAGCTATTCCAAAAGCTGATTCTTTAAATACTCCTCCGTCACTTTGTGAATCAAAAGCACCAACATCAACAAGAATAAAAATGTAGTTAGCATCACAAACTGCCATTAATACAATGCTGAATGTTTTTTTCTAATTGAAGAAACTGGTCCCAGTATTGTAAGGAACTTGTACAACGATGTGCTTTCCATCAATCGCCCCGAAACAATTCGGCATATTCCACAACTCTTGGAAATTTCGTGAGTACCTTCTGAAATCGTCAGCAGTAGGTCTTTGCAAACAAATAAGCGATAACTTGTCCCATATAATCTTGCAAGTGTCACGGATAACTTTGCTCACAGTTGATTTTGACACGTAAAAGTTCCATGCAACAGTTTGCATACTGCAACCATGAGCAAGATAACTATAAAATAAAATGTAATAGTTTAAAAAACACAACAAATTATTAAAAGTATTACAAAATATTCTTACTACAAAGTAATACATAATCGATGTTCCGTCGACAGAGGCTCTCGAATACTTCTTTTTATCAGAGACTCTTGCACTAATTCTAATAGTCTTTCGAATTGTGAAACAGTCATTCTAATAAACTTGAAAAACTGTTCATTGTCATTGTTTTTCCTAAAGAAAGAGAGTATGAAAATGGCCTTTTTGCTTCCGCTGTAATAACATTGGCCGAACCCAATATTTTCGTTTAATCTTTTTCTTCTTTTTCCGCAATAACTGCAGAATTATCGCAATTAACTTAATAGCCACAAGAGCTGTTTTTATAACATGGTAAATATCCATTATAGCAAAATTTTTGCACTTTGTAACATTTTTTTTTTTTTTTTGGAGTTGTTCCCTCGGTTGAGAGAAACTTAGTGCCTTCAGCCCCACCCTGGAGCCATATAGCACAACGATGCTTAACCTATATTGTGTCTGTCCTCTTGCTTATATATATAATCCTTCCTATCCTTTTAATATAATTATATATACTTCTAATTGTGTGTAATCCATTCCTTTCTTCTAAGTGTCCTTGTAACGTCTATCTCCTCATTTATTCCCCTCAGTCTGAGCTCTCTATCCAGTCTCTCCCTCTCCTCGTCGTACCTGTTACACCTCTATAGCACGTGATCGATACTTTCACATTCGTTGCCGCATTCACATCTGGCGTCTTCTATATATCCCTTTCTTGCTAGTGACTCATTAACGTTGTAATGGTTACTTCTCAATCGGTTAATCAGTGTTATAACATATCTTTCTTCATTCTTCTTGTGGAACCATGGTTTCTTCTTTTTTGTATTATAAAAATTTTGTAAATAATAAATTCCTTTAAATCTGGCATCATTAATTAATAAATCTTGAGTCTTATTCCAAATTTCCTTTTTAAATTCCTGTCGGAAATCTAGAAATGGTACTTCTATTTGTTCATCTGCCTCCTCTTCTGTCGCCTCCTTTGCTAATTTGTCCGCCATCTTATTACCGGTAATTCCTACATGAGCTGGAATCCACACATAAACTATCCTTTTCTTCTTATCCTTACATAGTCTAAAATGTCTTTCTCTTTTATTTCATTTATATACCTATTTTTGTATTCACTTAGGTGATTATTCCGAAGTGCTTGTAGTACTGCCTTAGCATCTGTCAGAATCGCTATGTCCCTTGGTCTGCTATCCGCTTCATTCTCCATTAATTCTAATGCTGCTTTAATTGCAATAGCTTCCGCGGTGAATGTAGAGCAATTCTTCAATATGCTAATATTATAGGCCAATTCCTGTTCTTCTATTACCACACTAGCACCTAACGATTTTCCTTTCCTCTTCTTGGATCCATCTGTATATATTACTATGAATCCATCTTCCATTTCATGTATTGTTTGTAGGAACTATAGTATAATGCGGCATAGCAACTCGATCGTCCTTCGGTCGCGTAAATATTTTCGTGCCCGCTTCGCGACAAGAGCGTTAGTTTTATGTTCGACGTTATTTTGTTAAAAAGCAGCGCGTCCCGGCAACGGGAAAACAGGCTCAGTCCTGCAACGACCGCCGAAAGAGCCAGTCTCTCTCGTTTTTCACGATTCTGTATTCAGTAATAAATTCTGACTAATATAATACATTTTAACGAGTGGCTTCCTCCCCTTACAAATTCAGAAGTGGGATCGAGGATCGGTATTCGAGTGTTGACGCAGTGAACCGCCGTGATAAACTGCCGGGTAATTTCAAGCGCGGAACTGTATCGGTGAGGTGTCCTTCAGTGTTCCGAGCTTCCGTATCGTTATCGGAAACGTGATGGCCATATACCAGTGTAAAGTGCTCCAGCTCAAAGAGTTGCTGCAAGAACGGCAGTTGCCGACATCGGGCAGCAAGACGGAGTTGATAGCCCAATTGCAAGCGGCAGAGCCAGATAACGACTGGATTAACGAATTAAGAGCGATCGGTGTGGTACAGAATCAAGACGAAAGCGAGCAGCACGAGGACATGGCAGGAGATCGGCGACGAGAAACGGAGCATACGTCGATAAGTGATATCGAGCATGCGAGTGAGCGGTCGGAGAGAGATCGACGCGCGAACCGCGGCGGGACTCTGCCAGAAGACGTGGTGCGTGAGATGGAATTCATGCGGCGAGAACAAGCGTTAATGCAGCGAGAGATGCGGATGCTGGAGAGAGAGAACCAGATGTTGCGTAATGCCCCGCGGAACGATGCAGGACTGGAAGTGCCATCGAAACATAGCGTGAAAGCAATGTGTGAATTGCTGAGCGATTTTCAAGGAAAAAAGGGCATGTTCCGAAATTGGGAGAAGCAAGCCCGATTATTAATTGCAACATATCGTTTGGATGACAACAGTGCAAAGATTCTCATAGGAGCGCGTCTTAAGGACAAAGCGTTAGAGTGGTTTCACTCTCGCCCCGAGCATGTCGAGCTCAGCGCGAATGATATACTTCTTGAAATGCGCAAGATGTACGATCACCGTCAAAGTAAATTGAAGCTGCGGAAGCAGTTTGAAGAAAGAAAGTGGAAGCAGGGAGAAGCGTTTAGTGCATATTACCACGAGAAGATTATACTTGCTAATCGCGTTCCAGTGGATGAAGAAGAAATTTTGGAGTACGTTATCGAGGGTATATCGAGTTTGCAGTTACGTAATCAAGCAAAGCTTCAACAGTTCGCCTCGAAAGACGAGCTGCTAACGGCGTTTGAAAGTGTCAATCTGATGGAGGAGAAAAGTCGTTCGGAACGAGAGCTGAAGTGGAAGAACAAGGAGCAGAAGGACGTGCAGTCTCATACGAAGGTGTCGGAGAGAAAGGATGCGTCGACGGAGTCAAGTGCGTCACAGGTCAAAATACGGTGCTACAATTGCAGCAAATTTGGACATATGTCTAAGGACTGTAAGTCGCCTAAGAGAGAGAAAGGTACCTGTTTCAAATGCGGAGAAAAAGGGCATGTAATGAGCGAATGTAACGGTAAGAGTGAATCAGAACAAGTTAATTACGTAGATGCCTCGTTGATTAGTAATGAATTTCAAAAAGTAGTTACGATAAAATTGAGTGATTCTATTGCGAAGTATGAAACTAAAGTAGATGCGTTGATCGATACTGGGAGTCCAATAAGTTTTGTGAAAGAAAAGATTATTCCCAATTGTTTTATTAAGCCGACTGATGTTGGAAATAAATTTTGTGGAATTAATGGCAGTCAGCTAAACGTAGTTGGAACTACTACAATTGATATTCATTACGATCAAATTAGTGAAGCTAACGTGTCAGTATACGTGGTTGCTGATAATACTACGTCATTCTCTATGATAATCGGTCGGGACATTCTAAAAAGAGCTAAAGTTAATTTAATTGCTATTCCTGTAAACGTTGCGGAAAATTTAGATAACGACGAGATTCTGAATGTAGATAACGAGATTCTTAATATTAATATAAGCGATATGCCAGATAAAGTAAGTGAAACGTTAGTAATTAATCCGGATATTTGTCCTGCTAAACAGTTAGAGTTTAAAAAATTGTTCGAAAAAGAATATGTATTGCCAAAACGTCCTTTAAAGCCCAAGGTTAATGCGGAACTGACATTAAAGTTTGATAATGTAAAAAGCTTTCATTTCTCACCGAGGAGATTATCGTATAGTGAAAAGGAACAGTTGAGGAAAATTTTGGACGAATTATTAGCGAAAAAAGTCATTAGGCCTAGTAACTCCGAATATGCGTCGCCGGTTGTACTTGTACGTAAAAAAAACGGAGAGTACCGAATGTGTATCGATTATCGAACTTTAAATAAATATATATTACGAGATAATTCTCCAATTCCAGTGATAGAAGATCAATTAAATGTTCTTAGAGATAAAGAATATTTTAGTGTATTAGACTTAAAAGATGGATTTTTCCACATTCGCATGTCTGAAGAGTCCATTAAATATACTGCATTTGTTACACCATTCGGCCAATTTGAGTTCGTTGTAGTGCAGTTTGGATTAAAAACAGCCCCGACTAGATTCCAAAAATTTGTAAACGATATATTGCAGGAGCTGATCCGTGAGAGAGATGTAATAGCATACTTCGATGATTTCTTGATAGCAACTAAGTCGTTAGAACGTCATCTCTATGTATTAAAGCGCGTATTTAGATTATTGATCGAAAATAGATGTAATCTGCGAATTGACAAATGTAAATTCTTATTTACCAAAATAGAGTATTTAGGCTACTCCATCTCTTCACAGGGCATAAGTCCGACTGATAGTGGCATTGAGGCTGTTTTAAAATTTCCCGTTCCTCAAAGTGTGCGCAATGTGCAATGTTTTCTCGGGTTGTGTTCGTACTTTCGCAAATTTGTTGAAGGATTTGCATTAATCGCTAAGCCTTTATATGACATACTGAAAAAAGATGCCACGTTTACTTTTACTGAAAAGGAGTTAAATGCTTTTGAGGCTTTAAAATCTAAGTTAGTAGCAGCGCCGATATTGGCCATTTATGATCCTCATGATTATACCGAATTACATTGTGATGCTAGTTCACACGGCTTCGGAGCCGTACTGGTACAGCGTAAGTCAGACCGTAAATTGCATCCAATTTTCTATTTCTCTAAACGAACAACACCAACGGAGAGCAAATATCACAGTTTTGAGCTAGAGACATTAGCTATAGTATATGCTTTGAAAAGATTTAGAATATATTTAGTCGGTATATCTTTCAAGATCGTTACAGACTGCAATGCTCTTAAATTGACGTTACAAAAGAAGGATATTAATCCTAGAATTGCCCGCTGGGCCTTAGAGTTGCAAAGTTTTGAATATACAGTAGAACACAGGCCGGGCAATCGAATGAAGCACGTGGACGCACTCAGTAGATCCTTTAATATTTGCGTCATAGAAGATAATCCGTTCGAGTATAACTTATCAGTTTGCCAGTCGCAAGATAAAGATATTATTGAACTAGTAGGAAAACTAGAGAAATCAGAAAGTCCATTCTTCGAGATGCGTAATGGATTGGTTTATCGTAAGAAAAATAATGATCTGCTCTTTTACGTTCCTCAAAATATGGAAAATAATATCTTGTTTAAATATCATGATCAAATGGGGCATCTGGGGGTAGAAAAAACTATGGAAGTAATACTTAAAAGTTATTGGTTTCCTGATTTAAAAGCGAAAGTAAAAGCGCATATTTCTAATTGTTTGAAATGCTTAGCATATTCTCCACATTAGGGAAAAACGGAAGGCATTTTGCATCCGATACCAAAAGGAAACACTCTCTTGGACGTATTGCACATTGACCACTTGGGACCCATCGATAAACGGTGTGCGACAAAAAAGTATATTTTCCTAGTTGTAGATGCGTTCACAAAATACGTCAAGTTGTACGCCACAAAGACCACCGCAAGTAAAGAAGCTATTAAAACACTATCCGATTATTTTAGCAACTATAGTAAGCCTCGAGTTATTGTCTCCGATAGGGGCTCTTGTTTCACTTCGCAAGAGTTTAAGAGTTTTGTTGATAAGCACGTTATTAAGCATATATTTGATAGCCACTGGTTCCCCTCAAAGCAATGGTCAGGCGGAACGAATTAATCGCGTAGTGATTCCTATGTTGGGCAAGCTTGTAAATAAAGAGGAAGATCAACTTTGGTATAACGTGTTACCGCAGATCGAACACGCTTTAAACAACACGATAAGCAAAAGTACAAATGAAACACCCAGCCAATTGTTTTTTGGAATCGACCAACGTGGCACAGTAGATGACCTGATCAAGGAATACTTGAATTCGAGCGTAAATGTTAAAGATAGAGATCTAATAGATATTAGAGCAAGGTCTTCCGAAAAGATAGCGTCTTCTCAGGAATATAATAAAAAATACTTTGATAAAAAACACAAGAAACCGACTGTATATAAAGAGGGCGAATATGTATTACTGCGTAATTTTGATAGTACTGCCGGTACTTCTAAGAAGCTCGTCCCTCAATACAAAGGGCCATATGTTGTTGCGAAAAAATTGCGAAATGACCGATACTTAGTTTCCGATATCTCAGGATTTCAAAACACCCAAAAAAAGTATCAAGGCGTTTGGGAAGCCAAAAACATGCGACCCTATGTTAAGTAGACCATTAGGGATAAATAGCTTGTAAGACGTCACACTATGTTTAATAATTATTGTTGTATGCGTTATCCTTTCAATGAATAAATCGAGGACGATTCTGAGTCAGGATTGCCGAAACTGTAGGAACTATAGTATAATGCGGCATAGCAACTCGATCGTCCTTCGGTCGCGTAAATATTTTCGTGCCCGCTTCGCGACAAGAGCGTTAGTTTTATGTTCGACGTTATTTTGTTAAAGAGCAGCGCGTCCCGGCAACGGGAAAACAGGCTCAGTCCTACAACGACCGCCGAAAGAGCCAGTCTCTCTCGTTTTCACGATTCTGTATTCAGTAATAAATCCTGACTAATATAATACATTTTAACGAGTGGCTTCCTCCCCTTACATGTTTTAATCTTGTCCAACAGTTGTTCATCTGTCACTCCTTTTTTTCTACAATAACCCGTACTTAAGTCTATATTTATCTGTTTCGTTACTGTTTCGTATTCCATGTTGAATATTTCGAATTTTCTTCTAGCTCCCATTTTTTTCTTGCACCATTTTATTCTTCTCCAAGCTTCTTTTATTATGCTTCTTTGATGTAGTGGTTGACTGTATCTAGCGTAGTCTTCATTTTGAACTAATTCTTCTATTTTTTTACATAAGTCTTTTTCTCCATATATACTAATCTTACTTAGAAAATTTCTAGCTAATAATTCTGCTCTATCCCTGAGTAAGGTCACTTTTGCCTCTGCTATTATTACATTATTTGGTGTACTATTTCTATACCCTAATGCTGTTCTAATTCCTAAATTCTGAGTTCTTTCCATCTTAAGTTTTTTATTTTCTTTTTTAGGGAAATAAACAAAATTTCCATAATCCATAATTGATCTAATCAAGCTTGTATATAACATCAATGCTGTATTTACCTCCATACCTTTTGATTTCTTATTTAAGTATACCATTAATGAATTCGCTTTACTAACTTTCCCTTTTACTTCGTGTATTTGTTTTGTAAATTCTATCTTATTATCTAACCATATTCCTAAGAATTTAGTTTTTATTTGTGCATATATTCTCGTATTTTGCAGTTCTATATATGTATTATCACAACCGCCGTGTTTAGAAAATTGTACTAATACTGTTTTCTTTGGTTCTAATTGAAGACCTAATTCCGTGAGTTGTTTGTTAATACTATTCACAGCCTTTTCTAACTTTCTTTTATTCTCATCTCTATTATGTCCTATTACGTATGCTGCTATATCTGCAAATTGGACCAATTCATACTCTACTTGTTCTTTATTAGTTACATTGTATGTGTATAATGCATACAATAGTGGACTAAGTACTGCTCCTTGAAGTAATCCCTTATATACTCTTCTATGTTCTTCTATGTTCTATGATTCTTGACCATTAATAATAAATTCCGTATCTCTATAGTATAACCATTTACCTATAAATTTCCTAATATTTTTCGGGCAGTTAAGTTTTTTTAATATTGTCATTAGAATATCATATACTACGTTATCATATGCTGATGATACATCTAAAAAGGCTGCAAGAATATATTGATTTGTATAAATACCGTTCCTTATATCTGTATTTAACCTGACTAGATTCTCTGTACACGATCTTCCTCTCCTAAATCCATTCTGATCTTTCGCTAGTTTATTATTTCATTCTGCCCACCAAACCATACGTTCATTCACCATTCTTTCCATAACTTTTCCTACGCAAGACGATAATGCAATTGGTCTAACTTTTTCTTTTCCGACTTTATCGATAAACATCGTCTGATATTTCCTCCAATCTTCCGGGAACCATTCCGTTGTCCATACTTCATTACATATTTCTAGCATCATATCTTCCATTTCTTCAGTCATATCTTTCAGCATACAATATTCTATACCATCTCTTCCTGGGGCCGAATTTTTCTTGATCATTTGTAGAGCTCTTTTCAATTCTTCTCTTGTAAACTTATCTTCCAGGATGTCTTCCGAGTTGTTTGTTCTCTCCTGATCCAACATTTCTACTTGAACACTTGACGGTGCTAATTTATCAATTTTTTTTCTGATTTCTTCTTCTCTATTTTTATTAGTCCAACTATTCCAATTTACCTTTTTCTTAACGTTTTTGAAAATTCTCATTTTGTTCCATACATACGTTTGACTCATAAATCTATTAATTGATGCACAGAATTTATCAAAGCTTTCTCTCTTCTTCGTTGATGGTCTTCTTTGCTTCCGCTTTTGTCTCGTTGTATTCTACTAATGCAAGTGCAGATCCTTTTTTTTTTTTCCTCCCCCCTTTTTTTTTTTTTTTTTTTTTTTAGTTATTGCTTCGTCGCATTTTGCATCCCACCATATTACTTTTCTTCCTCTTGGTTTTTCTTCTGTCTTTTTTTTATTCTGTTCATCTTCTTCATTTTTTCCTCTTCTTGTTCTGCCATCTTCCGTGATGTTTTTGACCGTTGTTTTAATAACTTTGATAAATGTTGAATAATTTTTTTCTTTGTTGATCTTGTTTCCAAATAATGTCTCTTCATATTCTTCTATATTCTATATTATCCTTAATTATATTTTGTTCATCATATATCTATATTCTAACCATCTTGTTTTGACGTAGAACTACGTCTTTCTCGGGGGGTATGAAGGTACGACTGCAACGTTTTCTTGCAACGTTTTCATGCAACGTTTTCTTTTTCTCGAAAAGTATTAAAAAAATATATACTTTATTATATAGTTTTTGAAAGCTCTCCCTCTCGATGTAAGCTAAATGTTTTCGTGGTTAATTTTTCGATATGGGTTTGTTCTCGAAAAGTATTAAAGGAAAATATACTTTATTATATAGTTTTTGAAAAATCTCGATGTAAACTAAGGGTTTTCGCAATTTCATAAATAAATAAATGAATGAATAAATGGATGAATGGATGAATGGATGAATGGATGAATGGGTGAATGGATGAATGGGTGAATGAATGAATGGATGAATGGATTAATGGATTTAATAAATAAATGAATAAATGGATGAATGGATTTAATAAATAAATGAATGAATGGATGAATAGATGAATGAATGAATGGATGAATGGATGCCTATTGCGTATGCGCATTGCCGACGATTAGGCTTCACTACTTTTCTCTCTCGCACAATTAACGTTTCTCTCTCGCACGATGTCGGACACAGACTCGATGTTCAATGCCTCTTCCATATATGTTTTATTCTAATAGACGTAGTTCTATATGTTGACTGCGGCACAGTTGTTACTGTGCTTGTTTATATTTTTTTTTGTAGAAAACCAATTTGTCTTCTTAATATAACTTTCTATTTCCGTTGTTAATCTAATTTCGACTGGATGTGATCTGAGTCCCACGTATCAATTTGTTCATATTCCATATCGTCACATATTTTTGAAGTGGCAAAAAATAGATCTAGATTATTTGCATGTTGTCCTATTGCACCTGTTCTTGTGTATTTGTATTAACACATATATATTCATTATCGTACATATTCTCGTATAAAAATTCTCCTTGTTTGTCAGTATCGTAACAATTCCATACCGTATGATGAGCGTTAAAGTCTCCTGCGATAATTGTCTCTAAATTTTTTGTTTCAAATTTATATATATTTTTCCATATTCTTTCCTTTATGTCTCCTGGTCTTCTATATACTGCTACTATATTAATTTTTTCCTTTGTATTAATCCCTATAATATCAAATATGTCATTTATTTTTTTCCAGCCATTTATAATTTCAAATTCTATATTTTCTCTAACACTAATTGCTACTCCTCCACTATTACCTCTACTCAATTTGCAATATGATTTAAAACCTAGAATATATATGTTACTTTTATTACACTTTGTTTCTGTTAATATAATTATATCATATTCTTGTGCTCTTTTAATTATCTCATTTTTCTTACCTTGAAATCCTCTACAGTTCCAATTAACTATTTTTAAATTGAATGTATCGATCTCTTATTAGTACTGTGAGGCGTCCCAAAACCGTTCGCCTACACGTGCTATTTGATTCCCTTGTTCTCTTCTAAATTCTTTCATGATATTATTTACTGCAATCCTTTGTCTTCTAATTTTTTCATCTAATTCCTGTTTTTTCTTCTTTTGCAGAATAATACTTTCTCTATCTCTATGACCCTTTATTTCTGGTGCCCTTTGTTCTGCATCTTGTATCACTCCTTGTAAAATCCTCCTGAATTCCACGTCTCGACTTGAATAGTACATTATTTTAGCTAACATGTTTGTAGTAATCTCTTGTTCTCTATTCAGGTCTTCTGGGATCTGTGATTCTTCCTGTCTTTCTTCCACTGGAGAATAGTTCTCTGATTCTTCCTCTGATGTCTCTTTATCCCATCCTTCTTCCTGTTTTTTATCCGTCTGTCTTAGAGAGAGCTAATCCTCTTTTATTTTTTGTTATTTCTTCCCTTCTGTTATCAAATTGTTTATAGTAATTATCCTGTTTTGTTGTCCGAGTCGTCACTTTATCTTTCTTTTTTTGTTGTTTATCCTCCTTATCCTCTTCGTATGTATTTATTCTTCTAGATGATGATGGAGGTTCTTCCCATCTTCCTTCCTTTTCTTTTCTTGGCGGAGCTAATTTTGGCCATTGTGCTGGCTTTTCGTACCTATCGCATGACTGTTCTGAGACTTTATCTTGTTCCTTTCCTGCCAATATCCTTTCTACCTCCCGACGTGAGACATTATTGTATCCCATTGCTAGATTTATATTTTTGTTCTTCTCATATTCTCTACACATCCTCCATGTAAACCTGTGATTACTTCCGCAATTTCTACATTTCACTTCTTTTGTGCAATTTCCGTGAGCCTTATCTCCACATATTATGCATCTTTCTTCACTCTTGCACAGTGCTTTTATATGTCCAAACCTAAAACACTTAAAACATTGTTTGACTAACGATATAAATGGTCTGATTTTAATAGCTGTTCTACGTCCAAATAGGTCTAGACTTCTGCAAACTTTATCGCCCACAAAAGTAATGATCAAATTTCCTGTGTCTTCCTCAATTAAAGTATTTTTTTCCTTATCCCATTTTTTCCTATACATTCTTCCTATCTTCAGAACGTCGTTGTGGTCATCCATTGATTCCCATAAATCCACAATACTATCTCCCCAATCGGTAATTACGCCTATGAATTTCGATCCCCTTTGATCGATTTCCGCGGATAATCCTGTCTCTTCTGTAATTTTATTAATTGCCTCTAAACAAATATTTGCATCATTGTAGTTCTTAAATTTACAAATACCCGTAGTTTGTGACAACATAATAATATCACTAAAAAATATTTTTTTCTTTGTTGCTATTTTCCAAATTTTAAATTTATTCTAACCTCCCTTTGTCTGTACCCTGTTTTTATTCAGTCTGAATACCAGTCTATAAGATATATTGGTCCCTTCGTTAAATTTAACCTGCTTCTGATTAGCTAATTCAGATGAGTCTAACTTACTGATTTTTTCCAGTGTCCCTGCACGATTCATATATTCTTCTCGTGCCGTCCTCTCCGAAACTTTATTGTTTTCCGCCATACCTGTGTCCTTATTACTTTTCGCTTTCTGAATTACGTTAGCGGTACACGTGGTATTTGCGTGCTGCGTATCCTCCATATCTACCTCCATCTCACTCGCCGTTGCATTCGCCGTTGTGTATCTAGGATCTTCCGTGGTGATATTACCTGATTCGTGCATCGTCTCTTCCGTGTTGACGTCATCGCTGCCTGATTGGCCGTCTTCCTTGTTGTCAATCTTCATAGTAGTCTGTTCTTGTAATATCTTGGCGCGCTTTTTCTTCACCATCTTTTTCGGTTCTACGAGCTGCCAATTTCCTTCCTTCTGCGAGAATCCTTGTGTGTTTTCATCCACACAATCCTTTCCGTCTTCGGCTATTCTCTTCTTCTCGTTTATTATCTTGGCTGCTGTATTTTCCATTGCTGCTTTCTTTGCAGCACTTATCGGTATCTGTGTTTTCACCTTCAGTTTGGCTTTCATCTTCAATTGGGAGGTATACCTTATTCCCCCCTTCACGGGGGGAAATTGTCTTTCTCCCTTTTAATCTAACTATCCTAACAATCGGTTAAATCCCTCACGAACCCCTAAACTACTTCCCTTAACCGTTGCTAAACCTAAAAATTTGCAAAAACTTTTCGCGGTTACTAGCTAGGTTAAAACGCGTGTGTTCGCTACGGCGGCACACACGCAACTCTGCACTTTGTAACAGTTAACACAGAGGTTAGAATCGCGACGCAAACACGAATTTGCGTTATGGATTTACGGTTAGGGTTAGGTTTATGTTATGTTTATGGGTTGTCATTGTAGACGATAAGAGGCGATTTCTTACGGTTATGGTCTTACGGTTAGGGTTAGGTTTACGGATCTCCATTGGACCCGCGCCTTAAATCATTAGAAGATTACCAAGTATGGGATATAGTTAAGCGTCCTAATAACATAAAGATAGTTAAAAGTAAATGGATTTTTAGTACTAAAAAGGATAAGGAAAATGACGGTGTAAAATTTAAAGCAAAACTCGTTGCAGCGGGATACAATCAGATAAAAAATATTAATTATAAAAAGTCATATTCACCGGTAATAATTACAGAAGCTTGGAGGACCTTAATAGCTTTTTCTTCTTCTTAAATTTTTATTGGCTCGTGCCTCTTGTCAGAGAGCAATACAGCCAGCTTTGTCCACTGTTTGAGTAAATTGTTTTTGAGAGGTGCGCTACTGGTTTGTTGGTTTTGCCACTTGCAGTGTCTGTCGTAGTCAAGAGGGGGGGGGATTGTAGGTGGGGGAAAACATGGAGTGGAGTTTCATGGTGGGAGCGCAGCGCGCGAGTTACAAACAGTAGCTGAAAGCTTTGCAAAATGACATAATTAAACGGCATATTTTGTTAGTTGAATTCTTTAGTACTGCGAAGATATCTTTGCAACGAGGGCCCTCAATTGAAGAGATCGCAAGGCGTAACCTTGAGGTCCATCTAGAAGTGAGAGGACAAAAAAAAATTATATGATATTTGTCTTGAACGAGGTCACCGCATGCACATGAACCATCATCTATGATGTTCTTTCTAAATAAGCTATGGTTTAGATTGTAGTGGTTCGCTCGCAGTCGAGAAATCGTGACTATAGTTTCGCGTTTGAGCTCTTGTTTATAGTATCATGGTTTCGGGGTATTGACGTAAATATTGTTAAAGAAATGGTTGCCCTTATTACGAGCGCAAATAAATAAGTAATTGTGGAATTCAATTGTTTGCTTTTCTCTTTCTTGAGAGAACAGATCTGAGTGAGGGATTTTAAATGTTGGCGTTTCGACTCCCGAGCGAATGGCTTGGCGAGCCAGACTATCAGCTGTTTCGTTACCAAAGATTCCTTTGTGAGAGGGGATCCAAATAAGATGAATTTCCTTGCCCCGATCACGAGCGTTGATAATTTTTGATTTGATGAGAGGGATAAGATAGTTGGAGTGGCAGGTAACCGGGTTGCAGAGAGCCTCGATAACGCTCTTGGAATCGGATATGATGACAAATTTAGAAAAGCTAAGGTCGAAGGTGAGTAAAATAGCGTTATAAATGGCCCACGCTTCAGCGGTGAAAATTGAAACGCACGACGGGAGCTTGAATTTGAGGCTTTTTTGGAGTTGAGGGAAATAACATGAAACCCCAACCCAGCTATAGGTGTCTTTTTTTGATCCGTCAGTGTAAAAAAGGATGAAGTCTTTGATAACCAAGCTAAAAACTTGTAGGAAGACGCTTTGTACTGTGGATCTGGGGATATTACTGATTGTTTCGAGGAAAACGGAGTCAGGATAGTTAACGCTAGGAAAAAACAAAATATTTTCATAAAAATGTTGGAAAGGGGGAGGGACTACAGCGGAGTGAATAATAGGCTGAAGAGCTTTAATGGAGAGGAAGGATTTAAATAGAGGGAACTTATTCCGATAGTACTCTAGATTTTGGGGGCTGTCTCGAGAGGAAATTAAGAGCTGATACATTGCTTCGGTTACAGGATGATTGGTTATGGAAAGCGTTTTTATCAGATATTTGTTGGCCGAGAGTTGTAATCGTATTCTAAAGGGAGGTTCCTTTGCCTCGGCAAGCATGGTATTAATCGGCGTGGAGATTCTATAGCCCAAGCAGGCTCGAATAGCCTTGTTCTGGATGATTTCAAGACGGTGGAATTTAGGAGTTGATCTGAGAGCGAAAATGTGTGAAGCGGATTTGATTAATCCTCGCAAAACAGTGTGATAAATGTTGAGTAGGAACTGAGGGTGTGACCCCCACCACACCCCACGCAAAGCAGAGACGACATCTGCTATTTTCCTGGCCCTGTTGACTACTGCGTCCATATGCAAATTCCCTGTTAGTTTGGGGTCAAGTATGACCCAAGAATCTGACCAAATCAGCGGGAGAGATAGAATCACGGCCAATTTGAATTTTAAAACTTCTCGCATTAGAGATGGTTTTCCGGGAAAAAATCATCATTTGAGTTTTGGAAGTGGAGATTTCCAATCCACGGTTGTAGTGATATGTTCTAATGTTAGCAATTGAATTTTCAAGCCATTTGATCGCCTTGGAGATGCACTTGGATGAGGCGTAAATAACGATGGCGTCAGCAAACTGTAGGATCTTGACCTTTGGATGGAGTAAAGAAGCGACGTTACGCAGGTAAAAGTTGAAAAAAAACGGGCTGAGGACGGATCCTTGTGGGGTGCCTTTACGAGAAATACGGGGAGGGGTGGGTTTTCCTTGGATGACAAATTGAACGAGTCTTTCTTTAATGAGGTTTGAACAAACTGGCATGTGTTGTTTGGAAAACCAGTTTGAATCATGTCGTTAATCAAAATGCTGGGGACTACATTATCGAAAGCACCTTTAATATCTATGAAAAGAGCAACTGTGGCATTCCCAAGGAGGTTGTTGTTGTAAATCTCGGATGTTAAGATGGTTAAATTATCGGAGCAGGAGCGGTATTTTCGGAATCCGAATTGGTGCTCAGGTATGAGTAAGTCGTTTTATTTTCGACCCAACTGGCCAATTGAAAACAAATTGCACAACGTTTCGACCGAATTCCGGTCCTTATCAAGTGCTTTAGGTTACACCGATCCGCATAACAAATTTACATGCATCGTTGACGTGGTGTCCTGACAACGTCAAGACAAACGCAAAACTAAACAAAAGACAAAATAATACATTTAACAATAAAAAAACTATACAAAATCGTCATAATATCGCGCTGGTCAAAAACAATAAATTAATTAACACTGTAAAAATCAGTTAAAAACTTACAATTCTTATGCGTTCCAAAACAAACGGTGAGATCAAAACGTCACAAGCCATATCGAGGCACAACGTCCGAACAGTAAAACAGTCAAAGCGAAATGAAATTGTCAAACGTAATCCGCGGATAGCAAAAGGTGCTCTGGTGGGAAAAACGAGCAGAACCGAATATACAGGGCCGACTAAGTAATACCAATGACACGGTTATAAATAGATGGCAGGCTCTCAGTATCGTTTTGTAAATTGATTGTGCAATCATGTTTTTTAATGAAAAACATTTCCGATATTTCTTTTTTTTTGAAATGTTTTTCTTTGTATAAAATTTTTGGATGCTGCCACTTAAAATCATGATTGTGTGCAAGACGGTGTTTGCTCACAACCGAATGATTATCTACATTTTTTCTAATATCACATCGATGTTCTTTGATACGTGTTTCTAAATGCCTTTTTGTCTGGCCAATATATACTGCATCACAATTTGCACAATCAATCTTATAAACTAACTCTGTCTGGCTGAGATTCGGCAACCCGTCCTTGCCCTTTCTAATGACACAGTCTAATCTCTTCGAGATGGTGTGAAGAACTCTAAAGTTCATGTCTCGCATTGTACGGCTAACGTTCTCGCTAAGACCCTTTATGTAAGGTACAGTAATGCACCTTCGAGGATCTTGGGCCACTTCGTTACTGACAGAATCATTGTTGTTACGATTTCGCAATTCACCAAGTCGGACATTGACATATTTATCAACAATTTTCTTCGGGTAACAATTATTAATAAGGATCTTTTTTATTTCACTAATATTAGACTTGTGAAACCGCGCGTCGGACAAAAGAATCGCCCGATCAACCAAATTCCTTACGATGTTAATTTTATATTTCATAGGATGGTTTGAAAAATAATTTATATACCGGCCCGAGAAAGTTGGTTTACGGAACCAATTCGTGAGCAATGCGCCTCCCTCGCGGATGACCGTGGTATCAAGGAAACTCAATTTACCATTGCTTTCCATTTCATAAGTGAATTTTAATCTATCGTGGTAATTGTTGAAACTGTCTAATAATTCACCAATACCCGACCTGGGAACAACCGCGAAAATATCATCTACATATCGTTTAAAAAAGGATATCCTGAAACTGAGCCGCTGTATACAATGTTTCTCTAAATCCTCCATGACCATGTCAGCTAAGATGGGAGAGAGGGGAGACCCCATCGGGCTTCCGAAGATCTGTTCATAAAATTGGCCGTTGAACATAAAACTAGTAAAACTAATTCTGCACTCCAGTGAAAACGGCTTAAAATCATCTTCTCGGTCAATTTAAGCACACATGAGGTCAAAGCTATAGGACGAACGCCCCTACCATGAGACTTTGGAATCAATTAAACCAGTGAGTGGAGCCAAGAGTCAAGAAAAACGCCCTCGGCAAAGATGTTGTTGAGAATTCTGAGGAGGACCTTTTTTAAGGAAAGGGGAAGAGCTTTGAGTATCTCATAATCAAATCTGTCGATGCAGGGACTAGAGGAGCTTTTGGAGGAGTTGAGTGCTTAATGAAACTCTGAGAATAAAAAGGGTCTGTCGATCCAGTTTAGAGATGGGTTGCCAAGAGTGGGGTTTTCATTTAGTAGTATCTGGGCTCTTCCGAGCAAGCGGGAGGGCAGATGTTCGCCATTGTTTCCTCGAGAAGATTGTCATCTGCTGGAGGAGAAGCACCAGTAGTATCTAGCTTGCGGTTCCAAAATCTTTTAACCATCTTCCATATGGAAGGGGCAGTATTGAAGTCGAGGGAGCTACAGTACTTCTTCCACCCTTCCCTTTTAGCTGTTCTGACAGTTTTCCTAGTTAATGCGATCTGTTGGCGATACATACGATAGTTAAAAACCGTGGGGTTTTTCCTATAAGTGCGACAGGCTATTTTCCGTTCTCTCACAGCATCGGTGCATTCATTATTCCATCAAGGAGAAGGGGGAGGTTTGTTTGCGGGGTCTTTGAGATTGCTGTATTTAGTAGATGCAGGGTTACAGGTTGTAGAGAAGGAGTTGATGATTTCGTGAAGGAGATCGAAGAAAGTGTCGTACTGTGCAGGCGGTTGATTGTCCGCAATATTGAGCACGCGAGATTCTATCAAATTGGCCCGGGCCTTCAGGGATTGAGTAAAGTTCTTAAATTGGTCGCGAGAGAATTTGAATCTGTGTGAGAAGATGTTGTTAGTTTTAATTTTTGAGTTAACCATGACCTCGATAGGACGATGATCACTGCTACGGGTATCTTTGAGGACTTTGACGTTTAGCAAGGTAGAAAATGCGGAGGAGGCGATGGCTAGATCTATGAGGGAAAAGGAGATGTCCGGAGGGGGATAAAAGTAACGGTATCCGGGTTGAGTAACATGAAAGGGAACCTGTCTAGAAGGTCCACGATGACACGTCCCGCGAGGTTGGAAGTCGTAGCTCCCTAATATGGATGATGCGCGTTAAGGTCTCCAAGGATAAGAGAATAGGGGTAAGAATTTGCGAGACTAAACATTCTCTGCCAAGAACCCTGAAGACAGGGCCCACCAGGATGTCTGTATACGCCGAGGAGAGCCGAGCTGACACCATCTATGTGTACATTAACTCCAATTGCTTCTATAGTGTTGTTAGAGTCTAAGATGTTAGTTAAATTAATGCGGGAAAAGGTTATGCTATTTCTGATAAAGAGGGCAACGCCCTGACTGCCTACGTCACTATCTCTACAAATCACAGTGAAGCAAAAAAATGAGAATGAATGATGAGACTTAAGGAGGGTTTCAGCCAGGAAAATTACATCATATGTCTCACACAATTGTTCGATGTCCGGTTTTTTGTGGAGTGCTCCCCTACAGTTCCAGTATAGAATGCTGAATCCAAGGGGAGAGCTCTGCCTGGGGGGTTCGGGAGACATTTAGACACCGTAAGTGCCCCGAATTATGGTACATATTTGAAGTACCTTATTGTAGAGTTGAGATTCTTTGATGGCTGGGAAGAATTTGGCTAATTGATAAATAAAATCGATGATGGTCTCAATAAGAGAAGAAACAGATTCAAGGGGGGCCTAGGTCAGGACTTTGATCGTTTGACGAGAACTCCTGTCCTGGGGATTTGCCAAATACCAACACGGGATTGTTTGATCTAGTGTTTATATTCCGGCCATTGGAAAAGACAAGGCATGCATTGTGTGCTTGGTGTAGATCTTGATTTTTTAGTTTGAGTACCATCAGTCTGTTTGCGAGAGAAAGGGTCAAGCGTAGGGCTTCGTCCTTTGTATGAGCTAACATTATTTTTGTTATTGGATCCATTACGAAGAATGCCGGCATAAGAAATAGAAGAATTGGACGGAGAGCTATTAAGAGAGGAAGAGGGTACAAAATTGAATCTATTATTTTTGGGAGAGCGCTCAGAGCTGGAGTTGCTAGATAACGAAAAAAATGAATTGGAGGAACCAAAATCTGGAGACAGGAAGTGACTCTTTTCAACTCGATTGCGGGCTTCGAAGTAAGGGATATTTTCAGTAGACGCGAGATATACGATTTGCTTTTGTTTTATGTAAACGGGGCAAGACAAGGTTGGCAAATGCTCACCCTTACAATTAATGCAGTGAGGGGGCAAGATCTTTCTAGGGCACTCCTCTTTGTCATCGTGCTTGGTTTGCGAACATTTATTGCATCGCGCTTTGCTGCGACAGTTAGTGCTAATATGCCCGAAGCGGTAACATGAATAACAAATTTGTACCTGTGGTACATAGGAAATTACCTCTAATTTGGTTTTAAACATTGTAACTTCCGTGGGAAGGAATTGGCCCTCGAATTTTAACATTATGGTTTTGGAAGGTTCAAAGAGAAATTTACCGTCTTTATTGACGCGACGATTGAGACGTTGTACGGAAATGATCTTAAGGAAAATTCGAGTTCGGAAAGTATTTCGTTTCAGAAAAACAAAGAGGAATGCCCCTGATAAGAGCAACGCGCATGATTTTATAAGAGGGTATAAACGCAACTAGGTTATATTTTTTCAAAGACGGGTGGCCGATAGCTTGGTTGGCAGCTTGATATGTTTCAAATTGCACTTTTACTTTATTATTGCCAATGGAGCGGATTTCCGTAACATTCTCCTCAAGAAAACCGCTGATTATTTTGGAGATCAAAAGCGAATCAGGGAGGGTGTTAGAATCAGCGTCCTGAAAATGAAGAAGAAATGGCGGTAAATCTGTGGAGAAATACCTATTTGCTTCTCTTTTATGTTTTTTAATAGCCTTGGGGGCTTCCGGCCCCGCACCGCTTCCCTGAGGGAGATTGTTATCCGTGGGTCGTTTAAGGCCCCGCCGGGATTCGTTGGAATTATCTAAATCCGTGGACACTTCCATAGTAGAAGCATCGGGGGGAATCGTAGCATTATCGGAAATGCAAAGAGCCGGCGGGTTGCCGTTTATATTATGCGCGGCATCATCTCTGAATTTAGCGGGATCGAGTTGTTTACTACTATCCGCGATGTAATCCGATCCGACTGGTGCAGGATCTTGAACAGCGCGACTTTTTGCATCGAGGACGGTCATGTTCGGCCTGTATATATTGGTATCTACACAAGGAGGGAGGATCACACTTTTGACCTTCTAGGCCGCGGAATTCCCCTTCTTGATTTTATTTCCCCCACTCCCCCTCCCCCATTGTAATAATCTCTAGCACGTTGTTTGAGTCCGAATCTATGGAATCTAAGTCAAATATTTCGTCCAAATCGTAATCACGATCTCCTGATGGAGAGCGAGATCTTTCAGAGGGAGGTAAAACAGAGTTTCTAGCTAGATTGTATGCAATTACATCGCTGTTGACCAGACAGGCGAATTTATCAAAATCTTTTTGAGATGCGCAATAGGCGATAGCAATGCGAGGTGCTACATGAGTTTACAGATTCCAAGCAGAGTCTCTGCATTAAATTTTTGGTATCAAAAAGGCAACAATTTGCATGCGAAAACTGCTCTATCAGATGATGTTGTCAAACTGTAGCCAGAAATGCGACAGAGCCTGCTGACAGGCAATGTGAGCAGATTGGCAGCAGAAACCGCGCAGAGCCTGCACACATACTTTGCAGCAGATTGACGACAAAGATCGAGCAGAGCCTGCGCGTATGACTTGAGAACAGAGTGGCAGCAAAAACCAAACAGATCCTTTTCGTGATAGTTTGCAACGACGCTACTAAGCGGCGCATAATGGTAAGACTAACTCGTAAGTAAATTTCAGTTGAGGGCTAATATAAGCAGGCCTCCACGAGACATATCTTTATCAGCAATACAACGCAAGGCTCAACCAAAATTGCTGCAATGATATAGATATGCAAAATAATATTTTCCAAAGTAAGATGTAAAGTATATTGTGTGTAATGTATATATTTCAAATATTAAAAAAATCTTTCAAACGTGAAACAATTATTGCTGATTGGGTTAAACATATTTTATTTTTTGAAGCAATATTTCTGATAAAAAGATTTTACAAATATTATTGTATATATTTATTTGCAATCTTTTAAAAATATTATCAAAAATATTTTTCTGACATAATCTGGCGGACATAGAAACATTTAAAAAATATTTTTGTGAATTATTTTAATATCTTCCTAAAAAATATTTAAAAAATATTTTGTGCTGTATGGGTATGACAAAGTCTGCTCGGTTTTTGCTGCTAATCTGCTGCCAGGTTATGTATGCAGACTCTGCGCGGTTTCTGTTGGCAATCTGCTTACATTGCCTGTCAGTAGGCTCTGTCGACAGAACATGAGCTTAATGCGGACACAGATGGCTATGGTTTTGGTGTGAAATTTTGATCAAATTTGCTGCCAATCTGCGCGCATTCTGCTAACATTTTGCTATCTGTGATATACTTTGAAGGCACACTATGTGTCTAATTTAATAATAGTGGAGCCCCCCGCAGGGGAGCGGAACCTACTGCCTCTACGCATACACTTTTCACGCAAAACGAGGTGCTACATGGATTTACAACCTTCCACGCGTGGAAAACCCACACATGTACTTCGAAGGCACACTATGTGTCTAGTTTAATAATAGTGGAGCCTATTATGCAATTGGGGTATGGAACGTCCTCTCCCTCAAAGAAAACCAAAAATCACTGCGAATCAATCTTTCATAAATAAGATAAATTTACTCCCCCCGCGTTTCTCTAGTGAATCCGGCACGGAGTCATATCCTGCTGAAACTCGCACCAAAAAACGGGGTGTCTCTAAAACGAAGACTCCTCCTCCAAACAGTAATAAATCAGAGAAAGTTCTTTCTCGTCTCAACAAGCCTCAGAATGAAGACTCGAAAGATGACTCTGGCCGCGATATTGAGCTCATCAACGAGGAAATCTCGCGACTGATCAAACGCAGGAAAAAATGAAAATTAAGCGATCAAACAAACTTACCTAAGTGACATTCGATCGTGATTATATGAAAAACCTCGTCGAGAGATTACAACTATAGTAGTCCGCCTTGCGGGCAGATTGAGCCACATCTTTAGAGCCAAAAAGCAAGAGATGGCGCCCCGCGGTCCCTCCGTCGCGGCGCCCGTCCATAATACTTTCATTAGTTTAGAGATATTAATGAGTGGAAATTGGTAAGGGATCGGGATGTGAGTTCTGGGTGGGGCCGAATCTCTCGACGAGACTTTTCATATAATCACGATCGAACGTCACTTAGGTAAGTTCGTTTGATCGCTTAATTATATTCAAGCCTCGTCTTCGAGATTACAACTGTAGATGTTTAAAGTCTCAATTTCCACTCCATTCTTTAATAGTCATCATTCGCTTTGAAGAAGGAGACAGTAATTTACTTTTTCTTGTTAGTCTCAAGAACTGATCTTGCAAATGAAGTCCGGTCCGGTAGCACAGGTCAGTTGTAGAAACGTGCGAAGACATTGGATTTCTTAGACCATCCTGCTGTTCGGCGTATAGTGTCTACGTCCACGCCTTTCAACACAGCTGCTGATGTTGTTGCGTGTTTCGTACTGTACGCCGAGAAAAGTTCCGTGTCAATACCTGCTTGTGATAGGCAGGATTTAATCCATCAAGCCAGTGTTTGAGATGATGCTGGCCTGTGGGGCCTCTTAACAGGTACAAAAAGTCTTTTTTCTTTAACCCTGATATCTTTAGTTGTTGAGATATAGGCTAAGACTGTGGTAGCCACACAAATCTTGGGTCTATCTGGAAGAAAAGGCAACGTTAAAAGAGGCTAAAAGTTGCCCGGTCGAGAAGTTTTAATCCTGTCCAGAATCATTATTTCCACCATAGCTGTGCTCTGGGTAATTTGATCCACTCTGATCAGTGAAAAGGTTTGTAGTCTATGAGCCGTACTTAAGGCGAGGAGGGTAACCGTTTTCTCACTAAGTTGTTGGAGATTTAAATCTTCATTCGTAAGTGAGTTTTCGAGAAAGGATACTTCTGGGTGTGACTGTATCTCGGTCTAGGAGAGCGTATTTTATAAACTCCTTTAAAAAATCGTTGTACTGCCTGGTTTCTCGCAAACTCCTCTCGTGAGATCAGTGCAATTGCCGATCGTGTAGAATTCAAGGACCGTAAGACGCTCCTTCGTCGAACTGTATGGTCAAGAATTCAAGTAACTCCTTGGTGGATGCCTCATAGACGTCTACCTGGTTTTCGTGACAAAAAATCCACCATTTTTTCAGACTCGAGTTGTATTGCTTATGAGTAGCTTCAGTAATTGACTCGACCAGAATGTTAGTAATCGTCGCTGAAAATCCTCTTCTCAGGTACGCCTGCCTGATAGTTTCCCTGCCACCAGAGTAATCAGATTGGCAAGCGGATGATGAATTGTCCTGCAAGAAGATCGCAGCAGATCTATTGAGGGTTTAAATATTAGTGGCTCTTCAATAAAAGCTGTTAAAAACAATGAATACCAAGGTTGAGCGGTCCATTGTAGCACAACTACAATGCCTGTTGCCTGATCATTAAAGATTTTTCAAAGGGTTGGGAGAACTAGAGAGAAGGGAGGAAAAGCGTAGAAGAATCTGTCACTCCAGCTGATTGTGAAAGCGTCCACTGATAAGGCGCAAGGATCTCTACGCCGGGAACAATAATCTTTGCATTTAGCGTTTATACGAGATACAAAAAGGTCGATCTCAGGCTTTCCCAGGCGAGCGACTAGATAATTAAAAGCGTAATCCGCAAGTTCCCATTCCATATCAATGTTGGTGTATCGAGATTCGCGATCCGCCTCTGTGTTTTCTTTAGAAAGTATATAGGATGCGAATAACTAAAGACTTTTAGATTCGCACCACTGCCAAATCTCTCGTGCCAACTTATTCAATTTGGGTACCCTAGTACCTCCTATCTTATTGATATAGGATATAGCTGTGGGGTTGTAGGTTAGGATTAGGTTAAGGTGCGTCGGTTCCCACAATAACCAGTCATTCAATTAGGTAGAATCTCGCTAGGTTTATTCATGCTCTATGTGCAGGTAAATTATTTCTTGGATGTGTACGGATAGGTGAACGTGTGTGATTTGTGTAGAAGATTAATGTGTAGTGTTAACGCGGTGTGTTGCGTATTATCCGTCCCGAATAGTTAGATTCGCTGAGGCCGAGCTTGGAAAAGAGTCTTGAAGTTCTTGTAGACAAGGTCAGTGAGTGCGTCACCACAGAGTGCTCCGGTTAGAGTTAGATGTGTGGTACTCGGGTTGGCCGGTCGATGATGTGTGGCTTTCACGAGAGGAAAGTATCCACCTTGGAGATCAGGAACATACCCTTCGTCGTGGCCCCAGGTGCAGGAATCGGAGTCGGAGAAGGCAGCGCTTTGGTCTCGGTGTTGTCCGGTGAGCTGGGTCGTAAACGACCCAGGAAACCTTTCCACGGCAGGGAGTCTGTCGACTCTTACCGAGGAGAGTTAATGCCCTGCAAAGCAGGTGTAAACGAAGGCCCGGAATGAGCACGCTCCGTATCAAACGGAGGCCTTGAAGAGCACGCTCCGTCTCCAAAAGAGATTATGTCAGGAGTCCGGGTAGGTAACACGCCCTGACTGGCGTTCTCGAAGATCGCTGGAGAGGCCCCGCTGAGCTGCCCTTTATATAGGGATTGATGTCGAACCTTACTTACGAGAGAGATACGCCGCGTAGCGGCGCGCGCCAAACTATCCCGCCGATCGATACTCGTGTCGTGCGCCGATCGATCTTGTGCTACTATCCGTGCTGCGCGCCGCGCGTCTCCCGTCATACTATTCGTGTAGCGTATGTACGGTCGCGCGCACGTAGCGGACAGCTGACCGCCACAATAGCTGTCGTGTTATCTACTCTGAGAAGGATTTCGCAATTTGATAGATTCTGAGCGAAGCACTTGAGAGCTAATAAGATTGCTAGCAATTCTAGAAAGTTTATGTGGTTAGTTCTCTCATCCGCCGACCAAAGACCTCCCGTTGAATTACCTTCCCAAGCGGCTCCCCAGCCTGTTCTTGAAACATCCGTAAAGATCGTGGCACTGAAGATCTTTGTTCTGATTGGGCCACTTGAGGACATAACATGGCTATGTCACCACTCAAGGTCAGACTGAATTGATCGAGGAACCGTCATCCGAGTTTCAAAATTTCCGTCGTTGATGATTAATCTCAGCTGTTTCTCTCTTTCGAGATTTTTTGAGTAAAGAGTACCGTATGCTATGGCAGGACAGCAGGAAATCCAACGTACCTATAAGACCGGCGAATTCTCTAATAGTACAGCGTGTTTCTGTTTGGAAACGCTCAATCATGTTCTTAATGGCAAGCCGCTTTCTGTCCGGCAAATCTAGAGTAAACCTTTCAGAATTCAAGACAAAACCTAGATACTCGCAACGAGTGGCGGGAATGAGCTGGCTCTTTTCCCTGTTAATAATAAAACCTAGCTTTAAAAGTAGGGAACACGTCGTCTGTACATTAACATGACATTCTCTTTGAGATGCTCCTATGCAAAAGATGTCGTCTAAATAAACTGAAGAGATTAGACCTTTAGAACGAAGGTAGTAACCGGCTTCATTATTTTTGTGAATGCATAAGGACAGGTGGAGAGCCCAAAGGGCAAGCACGTAAATTGATAAAGCTTACCACGAAAAAGAAACCTTAAGAATTTTCTGTCCTGTTGGTGAACAGGAACCAGGAAATAAGCGTCTTTTAGATCAAGCTTAGCCATGAAACAACCCGGGGAGATTAGTTTAACTGCAGTTCTAATATCCTCTAGTTTAAAGTGGAGAGGCTTTATAAATTTATTCAATTTTTTTAGATTGAGGATAAATCTTTTATCTCCGTTAGGTTTGTCCACTAGAAAATATGTGGAAATAAACTGACCCTTACAAGGGGTACATGATTCGATGGCTCCCAGTTCCTGTAAATGCATGATTGCACATTCTAGTTGAGAATATTCAGATTCAGAAAAGGAAGGCTCCGGTGGAACGGGTAATTGTACAGGATGGGAAATGAAGGGTATTTTATAACCTTTAACGCATTGTAGTACAAATGAATCCGAGCCAATCGACTCCCACTCACGTAGGAAGTGTCTCGGTTACCTACAACGCTTCTTATCTCTACGTCTTTGTTTCCTGAGTGGCTGTCTGCGACGCCGACGTAGACTGAGTCGCGCTCTTGTTCTTTTGGGAGCTCGATTGGTGCTGGTTTTGTTTGTATTGACCCGCCCTGTGCTGACCTCGAGGCTTGAAGCCCGTTTGAGATTTCTTGAATCTGACAAACGGGCCTTTCGAGTTAAAAGTGCCCGGCTTATTTTGCTTCACCGGAGGCGGCTTGAGGTCTAGTCTAATCTATGCCATAGTCTTAACCTCCTTAACTTTATCGGAGAGATTGGAGCCATACAGGAACTTGTCCGGGTTGGTACCTTCTAGAGCATCACGAATCTGCTTGTTTAAGCTAGGAGATACGAAGGCTCTTCTGGCGGTTGAAAAACCACGATGGATTTGAGTCATCAATTTCCCCGAATCACATAGCCTACGGAGAAGCTTAATCTTGTCTATTTCTTCATCGATCAGTAGACTGGAAATGGCAGAACCTAAGGCGACCAGAGCAGAACCAACCATGTTTTGTGTTGCCACAAATTTCTTATCTCTCTGGATCAGGGTTGCTGCAGACATAGCTGCAATCTCCGGATTTAATTTGGGCGCCTCGAAGAAACATTTGCTCGATTCACGAGGATATTGGTCCAGCAGGTTGTCCATTTCCTCTTTACCGACCTGTGTTAAAAGCCAGTGGCTCCAGCGAGCCTCCAGTTCCTCTTGGAAGACAATTCTAGCATTTTTAGGCTTGGAAGGGTCGGATCCAAGAATCTCCAGCACTTCCGGCTCGAGGCCTGCCTTCTCTGTGTTCTCCACTTCCTCAGAGGCAGCAATGACTTCGTCTGTACCTGCCCTGAGCTCTTGCAGAGGGGGACAATATTAATATCCCCCTCGCTTTTATAATCTGAGCCGGTGTCAGATTTACTTGAGATAACCTGTACATTCTCACACAGGATAATTTTCCTTATTATCTGTAACAAGGAAATTCAGAAAAGAGAGGTTAGGCAAAAAAAAGAGTCTTTCCTCAGGGGATATGCTCTGCCTAAACCTCGAGGCTGACCGCGGTTCTGTCTCTAAGATCGGACCAAGTCGCCTCATTTGTAATAAAGAGATCTAGAAAGAGAGGTTAGGCGAAAGAGAGTCTTTTCTCAGGGGGTATGCTCTGCCTAAACCTCGAGGCTGACCGCGGTTCTGTCTCTAAGATCGGACCAAGTCGCCTCATTTTATAATATGATAATGCACCGACCTTTATTTTTCGATGATATCGGTCTCGGCATATCGTCGAATAAACGTTCGACCTTTTTATTTATTCAATTTGTAGATCTTCCGCAGTATATCCGCTTTCCCGTCGCGGTCTTCGTGACTCCTTTTCCTATGCTTGGCTATTTCGAAGAATTCAATACGGAAGGAATTAACTTACGAAAAAAAGGGGCTCTTGTGTGTGACTTGCTCGCGCACAAGAAAGACAATGAAAGTATCATGGACGGGCGCCGCGACGGAGGGACCGCGGGGCGCCATCTCTTGCTTTTTGGCTCTAAAGATGTGGCTCAATCTGCCCGCAAGGCGGACTACTACAGTTGTAATCTCGAAGACGAGGCTTGAATATAATCGCGCGAGCCCATAAAACTACTCCTAATAGTGAGAATAATAAAAACCTTAGGAAACCTAGAAGAACTGATATTCTCGGAGACTTGGATATGGACTCAAATCCTCATCAAATGGATGGATCTCGTCCGATCTAAACCACCTACTAACCTAGACACCCCGAGTGATCCACCGGTTGGAAAAAATAAAAGAATGGTGCGTCGTAAGGCCCCCAAAACTGCCGCAGTCTCAATTATGAGCTTAAATAGCGATATCTCTTATGCGGATATTTTAAAGACTGCTAGGGACAAGATATCCTTAGACAACATGGGTATTAAAGATTCCCGAATTAGGCGAGGACTCAATGGGGGAGTCATAATTGAGATCTCCGGCGCTGATGAAGCTTCAAAAGCAGATTCACTTGCCAAGAAGCTCAGGAAAGTTCTGAATGCGACAGCTAGAGTATCAAGGCCCACGGTAAAGGGGGAACGCCGACTGTAGAACTTTGATGATTCCATCTCCCTTACAGAGATCGCAAATATAATATCGGTTCGCGGAGACTTCGATGAACAGGACATCAAACTGGGTGTTGTCCGTCGCATCGCATGAATAACGGCCTATGCTCTATTTGGGCTAAATGCCCGCTGGCTGCGGCGCTTAAGCTG
The DNA here is from genome assembly GCF_048541705.1 of Temnothorax americanus. Classification (NCBI taxonomy): domain Eukaryota; kingdom Metazoa; phylum Arthropoda; class Insecta; order Hymenoptera; family Formicidae; genus Temnothorax; species Temnothorax americanus. The sequence goes on along the minus strand of NW_027509247.1, from coordinate 194,159 downwards.
ACCTCATCGTATGGGATCAAGATTGGATGGACCGTTGCACGGGTTGAGCTCCTCAAGGCTCGTCCCGTGCAGTGTTTTAAATGCTGACGCTTTGGCCACGTCAAGAACACGTGTGAGTTCCCAGAGGATAGGACTGGTAGCTGGTTTAAATGTGGTTCCCGCGAACACAGGATCGGTGCCTGTGGTGAACTTCCTTGCTGTGTCGTTTGCAAAGACGCAGGCAGGCAACACAACCATCGTTTGGGTTTTGTTAAGGATATACCACCAAGGTCACGAGTTGGTGTAAGTAGGGAAAATAAGTAAAATGGCTCTTTTTATACAAATTAACCTCAATAGGAACAGAGACCCAGGACCTACTCTTGCACCACTCTGAGGAGCTAGGGGCCGCGGTGTGCGTGGTATCTGAGCCTGCCCGTATGCCCGGCTCCCAGCAATGGTTTCGCAGCCAGAACGGCCTCGCAACAATTTATATAAATACCCGGATCGCAAACATCCGGGTCTAAACAGAATTCTTATCAATATTAGTGCACTTGGTCTCAAGATTTCCTGGGCGAAATCTGAGGCGATGTTTTTCGGCCGTGCTCCTGCCTCGTTTTTCGAATTCGAGGGTCACAGGATTAGGATCGCAAGTAGCATGAAATACCTCGGAGTATACATCGACGGGACGTGGTCTTTTAACACGCATTTTACTTACATAGCGGACGAAGTTACTAGAATAAGTAGGGCTCTGTGTGGGATCCTCCCGAACTTGAGAGGCCCAATTGAATGTGAGAGGAGACTTTACTATAGCGTGTCGATTGTACTCTATGCGGCTCCTATTTGGAGCGATGAACTTGCCGGCTCGGAGAGTAAACAGCAAATCTTGCGGCGCGCGCTTCGCCTCGCGGCACTTCGGACCGTAATGGCGTATAGAACGGTCTCCTATGAAGCCGCCTCCTTGTTGTCCAGAATTCTAGAATTCCTCCCGTCTACCTTTATGCGACGTATTTGAAGCGAGTGTATTTGAGACTGCGTGAACTAAAAGAACTGGGAACCTACACCGTCGAGTCGCCTGCTGAGGAACGTGCCGTGGAATGGTTGGAGCTGCAAAGACAGTGGGCTGTCCACATTGACGACGAACGTCTATCGAGTAAAAGGATACGGGCAGCCATCTCCCCGAATTTTGAGTCATGGCTTGACCGACGTACCGGTTTTCTCACTTTCCGAATAACGCAGCTCTTGACCGGCCACGGCTCCTTTGGGGCCTTTCTATTTAGAATCGGAAAGGAGGAAACCCCGAACTGTCGCTATTGCAGCCTTGCCGAAGACACATCTGAGCATACACTAATTATTGGGGCTTGGAGCGTGGCGAGCTGACTGCGGTTGTCGGGCAGGATTTGTCCTTGGCCACGGTCATTGGTTGCATATGCAACTCTCGAGAGGCGTGGTCCGCTTTCTCAGTTTTTGCCAAGAGGGTTCTCCGCCGTAAGGGGGAGGACGAGAGAAGGAGACACCAGGGAATCGAGAACCCTGAGATCATCGCGGGAATTGCGGCTGCGGTCGGGAATGACGATCTTCCCCCTTAATTTGTTCTTTGATTATATGCGCTTCGGATTGATATGTATCTTGCATTGTTTGCGTTCGACACTTATGTGATTTTTTGCGGCGTGCGTTCGCAGTGACCTGTCCGATGCTCTGCCTCCTGGCGGTGCTCCCGGATCCCTGGGGGGCTGGTGGCTCGGGGCCGGTCGGCGTTCGGTGTCTCTCTGAGTTGCCGGGTGGCGCTGTGTTTCCGTACTAACTCTCGTTTGTCTGTCCGGTTTTTCGTGTTCTCTGGTGTGCCTGCGGTTCCTGGTTGTGGGGTCCTTCCGGGGTTGGTCGGCCGTGGTCCGCCTCTCGCTGCTTTTGGGGCTCCGGCCTCATTGCTGTGCAATGAGTCCCGGCAGCCTCTTGTAGGAGCGGGGCGCGGTTGGTCGTCCCCGGGGATTTTATTTATTAGAAACACAATTTTCAATGTATTTCACTTATACAATAACTGTGTATAAGTACGTACAATACTGATATTAAATTTCAGATTGGTCCTTTTGAAATGCCTGCAAGGCTAACTGGAAATATTTATACAAATTTTTTAAGAAATGATTTTATAAATTTGATAGAAGATATTCCATTAAACCAACGACGACAAATATTTTTTCAACACGATGGAGCACCACCACATATTTCTTTAAACGCACGCCGCGTATTGGATACAAATTTTCCAGCGAGATGGATAGGACGTGGAGGTCCTATGACCGGCAAGGTCACCAGACTTAACGCCTTTAGATTATTTTTTATGGAGTACTTTAAAAGAATACATTTATCGAGAAGATATAAACGACCGTGAAAAACTTGAAGGCAAAATTATTGAAGCAGTTGCGACTATAACACCACAAATGATACGAGATGCAGGGCGGAATTTATTAAAACGTGCACAATTATGTATACAATGTAATGGTAGAAATTTTAAACATCTTTTATAAATAAGTATAAAAATTTATTTTAATCTAAATGATAAATTCTGTATTGAATTGTAATTTAAATAATTTCTGTATTCTGTATTCTACTAGTCTGTAATTTTGTAAAGTTACGGCCAGCTTACGTAATCTCTTATCTAGCAATAAGTTTATTTTAAATTATCAAATGTTACATTAAAAATAAATAATTTTATTATTAATAAAATTTATTATTATAATAAACTAAAATGTAATTCAATAGCAAGACAAGTAGAAACATATGTAATTCAAGCTTATTAAATAACTTTATTATTAATTTAATTAAAATTATGTATTTTTATTTTATGTTCTGTTTATTAGCACTTATTAATAAACAAAATTGTAATTCATTAGTTTAATCTGCACATTTTTACCACCAGAATCATCATCCATTTATGATAAAATACATATGACAGTTTTGACAGTTCGATACGTATCACATTTACACAATATTCATGTCTTTTACTCTGCTATTAATATTATTACATTTGATGAATAATTCCCATACATTTTACAATACTAGACATCACAGACGCGCGTTTCGCGCGCGCTATTTAGCTTCAATATTACACACAACTGTTAAAATATGCTATGACAGCCGCTCACGAAGTTAGCGCAGCAACAGAATCAATCAGCATCGCGGAAAAGAGCCAACAAAGCAATTCGAGACTTTCGAGAAGACTTCGAGAAATGCGAGTATCGATTTAGCATGCCTTTTTTAGAAAGGAAAGATAAGAAGCAATTACAACAACGCAGACAATACGTAGTGTTGCGCCCGAGCCAAGACGCCCGGTAGAAACCCGGAAGACAGTCGCAAAGCGCTGCCTGACGACGTGCTTGACGACGGGCCTGTCGTTGTTTGTTGACAGATGTCGGCATTCAGATTCTCCGCCGGGCCTTCGAACTGTACTGACGTGTTCACGAGCCACTGTTACATTTGTTTGATTTGTTCATTAAACCAGTTTTCTTTCATTAGAGAGTCTTTATTCCCGGAAACGGGATAGCGCGCCGCGTTCGCGAGTGAGTGTGTTGTGCGAGAGTGTAGCGAACGCGCGGACGAGCGCAACAATATGCAAAATTATATCAGTTTCGATAATAGAATTGTAAGGTGATATTTGAAGTCCCGCATTGTTGAACGGGAGGAGTCAGGATATATGTAATAAATACATTAGCCAGGGTTTAACGGTAGGAACGAATAACTTTATTCGATATAATCCATTGCTCGGATTCTTTATTACAAATGGTACGCCGGAACGTAATAGAAAGCACGAGCACGACCGATCCCTTCGAGCGACCCTTTCCGACTACTGTTTCGTTTTTCCGAACTCGCCTTCTTTTTGTTGATCGTGTTCGTGCAAGCTCGCGACCGATGCCCGCTTCATGTCCATATATGGTCATATCGTATCCGCTTTATGACCATATATGGTCATCTCGTGGAATCTCATCAGCCAATCGTGGGCTTTCGCAATCGTGACGTATCGGTAGCGCCGCTAGCGCCCTAACTCACGCGGCGATCATTCGGAGCTGCAGGCGCGAGTATTCGCGCCGTCGATATCTTACAGAATTAATGCGCAAAAGGTGCATATATTCGATCGACTATAATTGGCAAACATTGGCAAACACATATTTCTTTAGAATTAATGCGCTTGAAAGCACCGTCACTACTGTGCAATGTGACATGACTGAGCACGCGAATTTCAGACAACTTGATTGGCCAACTTTGAACACTTCTTACTGAAAAACTATTATAGCCTCGGCATTTTGGTATTAGGATTTTCGACTTAAAATGATCTCAGGTATCTGCCATTAACAAGTGGCACGTCAGGTATGGTACACCCTGTATATGTATATAGAGAGGTAAAAGCCATAGTGGTAAGTCAATATTTATTGACTTACACCACTATGGCTTTTACCCCTCCATATGTTTTTAGCATCGTGAAAACTGGCAGTATTATTTCACACATTATTATTTTGACACTTACTATCAATATACACAATATATAATATAAAAAAAATGTTTGTATCATTTTTTTTATTGACCTTGTTGGGTTTGCCACAATGGTATCTCTTTTCAACTTTGAATTTAAAACATTCGATCTGTGGGGCATACCATGTGTTTTGGCGATTTGTCAAAATTTTCAAATATGTCGGTGGTGCGACAGTCAATGGAACTTCGGAAACAGTAGCGCCTTCTTCTTTCAACATGCATCACTAAAAATCTGTATTTCGGCTAATTACCGAGTTTATAAATATTTAATTAAAATTATCTGGGTGAGTGTCACAAACCTTTTTAATCACACTTCATAACTCTTCATATAAACAATTCCATATAAAAACTTTTTATTAACTTATCTATTTCAGCTAAATGCATGGTGTAAAAATAAATAATTAATTACAATTAAACGAATGACTCACAAACCTTTTCAATTGCACTTCAAAAGTCTTCATACGAAATACAAACAATTTCATATAGAGATTCTTTAAAAAAATGTTAATTCTCGGCCAAGTACATACGAATGGATTATTCTCGATCTCAACTGGCCCATTAGCCATATTGAGTATTAACCTTTATAAGAGCACTATAAGAGCCGTTTTAACGTTCGTAAAAAGGCAGTAGAGTTCTATTTTGAGATATCGGGCTATTTACAATTCTATTTTGAAATATCGGGTTATTTATAAATCTATTATATTCTTCAGTCTTTTCTATCCCTATTTTATATATAATTATTTAAGATTTAGTTGATTAGTTCTTAAGTTATAGATAAATGTGTATATACACCGACACACACACAGGCGCGCGTGCGCGGACATTTTTTTAATGCAATTTTCCGACGTTTTAGAACATTGGCCGCATTCAGGCAACACAACTGTTGAGTAAACGCTCATTATGATTGGTTCTTACACTTAGATCCGGAGAAGAACCAAAGGTAAGAACCAATCATATTAAAGAATCACTGACCGCTCACTCAACAGTTGTGTTTTCTGAATGCGGCCATTCAGAACACATTGGCATCAAAAAACTAAAAAAAAAAAAAAAAAAATTCTTCGGTCTTTTCTACCCCTATTTCATAAGAATCAGGGTAAAATCATCAAAAACTACAGAACACATTACACTATTCAATTCAAAATATTTACGAACCTGACATCGAGTGTCTCCAAAGTTTTGTAAAAAAAAGGAAGGGGGCAGTATAGACTTGGCATTCCTTACCTTATCAATATCGTCCTCCCACTCATCACTATGAGCTTTGTCGTTTTTACTCTCGTGTGCAATCGTATGTGCCCGTCGTGGTTGTCTCGGTGCTCGTGGCTGCGGACTACAATTTGGGCTGGGATTCAGGCTAATGTTGGGACTTGGACCTTGACTCAACGTCGAGTCCGTGAGACCGGCGTGCTGCCGACTCTGCGGCCTCGACTGTGGAAGGGATGTCGTTCCCATGAATGATGTTAACGGTATAGTGCAATTTGCAGCGTGTCTTCTCGCAGATGCCCTCCGAGAAGGACATTGCGTCGCCAAATCATAAGCTGCAATCAAATAAACTTCAATTTTATCGAAAGGATAAGTTTTATATGACTATTTTCAAATATATTTTGAAGCTGAATTTTTAAAACAAGTATAATTTATCTTTATTTGTTTCATGTTTTGACCACTTTTGATTATGTTAATAAGACAGAAACAATGTTATTAATCACTCTTGGAATAAGCTAAACTCAGTATGGCCGAAAACATCATTAGATATTATAGATTAAAACATTCATTCTTTGGTAAATATACATAGGAAGTCAGATCTCACTAATTTTATCGCCACTTAAATATGTTGTAGGGAAAGTCTTTCTGAGTAATTCTACGCAAGAAAAAACTCCCGATGACATTGGTTTAAAAGATATAGCAAATTGAAGTTTCGCAATTTTAATGCTGAAGGACGTAATTTGTTCATATATGTGTGTATAGACAATACACATGTAGACGGAGGTAGGTAGAAAGTTGCAAACCCATGTGAAAGCGTACAATAATGGAAAACAACAATTTATGTTTGTGTCATTGTTAAAGACTACGTTGTATTTATACTTTTTAATACAAAATTGTATATGTACTTTTCAATATACTAACTATTCTCTGCTTTAACAAATTATTTCTGTTACTTATGTTAGTTTATTTCTGTTATTACAGATATTGAGCATTTCCACACGATGCAACTTTTCACACAAAGCAAAGAAAGAAGAAAAAACGGATTTCCAACTTTCCACGCGAACCAAGGTCCACCCCTATTCACTCCTGCTTGTGGGGGAGAAGCTACCGCTATAGCTCGTCGTATCATACGGACAGCATTTGGATTTGTTCAAGATGACAAGAACCATGCAGACCGCTCGCAAGTCGACCGGAGGCAAGGCCCCGCACAAACATTTGGCGACGAAGACAACCCGTAAAAACGCGCCTGCCTGCAACCGGTCAAGAAACCGCATCGTTATCACCCTGGAATTGTTGCGCTTCGTGAGATTCGTCGCTACCAGAAGAGCACGGAGCTTCTAATCTGTAAGCTCCCATTTCAGCGATTGGTACGTGAAAGGACTTCAAGACCGATCTCCGATTCCAGAGCTCGGCTGTTATGGCTCCGCAAGAAGCGAGCGAGGCCTACCTCTTTGGTCTATTTGGGGACACCAATCTTTGCGCATTTCACGTCAAGAAAATCATTATCATGCCCAAGGACATCCAGTTGGCCCGCAGAATTCGTGGGGAACGTACCTAAACTGGTTCTATTCAATTATCTACACGTGTACTGCCTATATACCTACACATATCATCAAATTACTTCTCTTAAAACTAATGTTACTTTATAATATCTAAAAAAAAGTATTAAAATTGTGAAACTTTAACTTGCTATTTCTTCTAAACCAATGCCATCCCCCACTTTTTTAATGTAGAATTACTCAAAAAAACCTCCTTTACAATATATTTAAGTAGTGATAAGATCGATAATGTCTGATCTTTTATGCATATTTACATTTTTTTTTCTACCAATAAAATAAACAAACAGAAACAAATTTTCTCTCATCAATTTCAGACAAAAGTGAAACAATCATTTTTTTTTTTAATCAAAGATTTGAAATAAAATAATTTCTTCGCTAGCATTTCATTAATAAATTTTAATTAATTTTTCTTTGAGAAAGTTAGATATTATTTATCTAATCTCTATTACTCGCTTTTCTTCAGAATACTAAAGAATAATTAAATCACTGACGATATTCGTGGCTAAAGAAAAAATATAGCAGAAAACTCGTAAATTAATTATTAAAGAAATTGTAAAAAAGTTTTCAAATTTTTAAAGAAAAATAAATTCCAAGTTGATAAAAGAATTCGTTTCTAAAGTCGATTATATATTACGCTATGTAGCTTATATAAGTAAATATTGTATCAAGAAAGAGAGATATTAAAGAAAAGGTTAAAACAGATAACGAGAAGAGTTAATATGAGAATTATGATCAACGATTATGATCATCGAAATAAATAAGAAGAAGGTTGAAACATTATTTAAAACAATTACATTCTAATTGAGCATCACAGAATCGGTGGTACTCGTTCCTGGTTAGACGAAGTCCGCCAGTTTTTCGCCAAGGATTTGCAGATCCCACTTCATCGTCATCCCTATGCTCATGATCCTTATGCTCGTTTCGTATACTTTTTCGAGTACCAAAATTGTAATGTTTAAGTTGCCAATAGTTGCAAGCTTCATCTTCTTCCTCAAATCTTGTTTCAAAATTCTCCTCATTGTAATCATCATCGTCGTCATCGTCATCATCTTCTGCATCCAACTATTTACAAAAATGATATAAATATATTAGCAAAGAAGTATAACAAAGTTTAACAAAATTTAACACAATATAAAACTAAAAACGTATTTCCGATTACTAATCATCTCCGTCTTCAATTTTTTACATTGAAGTAAGATTTTAAATATTTTTTTGAAAAACAACCAAAATTTTATATATCCGTGTATACAAAAATTTTAATCTTTTTGCACGTTTTCGCTTTTGACACATATATGTGCAATACAATTCAGTCATCAAAATATTTTCTTTCGTTTTCTGTTACTTTCTGCCATTTCTCGGGCAGGTTTCGGATTCTTTTGCGGAAAAAAAAGATGTCAATTTGGAGGCAATAAAAAATCGTCGATCCATTTTCATATTTTAGCCACATCTCGAAAACGCTGTCCAGTCAAAGAATGCTGCATCGATCAGAATAGATGATAATCCGAAACCGCCAAGTCGGGTGAACACGCCATGCAGGAGAACTTCGCAGTCCAAGTCAAAGATGGTTTGAAGAGCAACGTGCGGTCTAGCATTATCGTACAGCAAAATGACCTTCCGGCTTCCTTGTGCAGTCTAGTAAATGACTTTTTCCGTTCAATTTCGTCGGCCAACTGATTCAACTGACGATTATAGCGTTCGACAGTAACTGTTTCACCCGGCTGAAAAAGCTCGTAAAACAGCACGCTTCATGTCCTACCAGATGCACAAAAGCACCTTTAACATGGATGTTCGATTTTGTCCTCGGTTTTGCCATTGATGTTAATGGCTGCCCGGAATCTAGCCACAAATGTTTATGTTTAAAATTATCATACATAATCCATTTTTCGTCATCAACAATTTTCCACAAAAATCCTTTTTATATTGTTTGGCAAGCAATGAAATGTATATGAAAGGCGGCTGATAATGTTTTCGGAAAGTTTATACGGTAGGTATCCATTTTCCGAGGTTCTAAATTTTTCCCATCTCATGCAATCGTTTTGAAACTGATGCTTGATCAATTTTTAACTATTTGTGACGGATTTTCATTCAATACTTTTTGCAAATCGGCCTCCAATTTTTGTGGTGTTCTAGTAAGTACGTGGTTGATTTCTGAATCTATATCAAATATTGATTTCTGACATCTATATCACCAGTTTTAAACCGTCAAAAATCAATATTTGCAAGTATTATGAGCACAATAGCTGATAAGGAACGTTCCTATAGATATATGTATAAGACAGATGCGAATAAGATCTCACCAAATAAGCATCCGCGGATCAACGAGGACATGACAAAACAGTAGCTATGTCATCACTGGGTCGGGGCTATTGAGAAATTATCTCTCTAAGAGCTCGACGCCAGACACCCTCAAGCGGTACTCATAGTAAGAGTAAATCGACTGAGGTACTGCGTAAGGGAAGGCAACGAGAAACCACCCCAATAAAGCTTCCTTAGTAGACTATCATGGTTAAGGCTATTAGAATAAGATAAGTTACTGATCATGGACATCGGAAGACAAGATCCGGCAGGAGAGGAGTATCACAATCAGATCGTAAAGCAGAAAAAATTTATAATGCCATCACGGAAATGGACAGACTTAATATTGACATTATGAGGATCAGCGAAATGCGTTGGACCGACAACAGAAAATCCCTAATAAACGAACATCAGGTATATTATTCCGGTAATACCAATGGAGAACACATATATGGTGTAGGGATGATCGTCAGCAAGCAACTGGACAAATGTGTTACCAACTTTGTCCCCGTATCTGATAGAATACTGTTCATTCAAATTGATTCATTTCCGACCAACATTAAAACTAACATAATCCAAGTATACGCACCCACAGCGGACAAACCTGATGAAACAATAGAAGCATTTTATGAGTATTTAACTAATACCCTAAAAAAATTAAGAAAAAATGAATTAACTTTTTGGTTATCGACAACTTTAATCCCAAAATTGGCCGAGGTAAATGCGGGGAAGTGGTAGGGCCCTAAGAACTAGGAGACAAAAACGAGCGAGGAGACCAAGTATGTGCCTTCGCAACGGAAGAAGTGTTAGTAATCACCAACACTTTTTTCAAATTGCCACGAAGAAGGCTATACATGGAGATCACCCCAGAACGCACCAGGAAATGTTATTAGGAATCAGATCAACTAATACATCATAATCAACGAGCGATTTAGAAATTCGGTAACATCAGTAAAGACATACCCGGGTGCTGACATTAAGTCAGACCATAACCCTCTCGTCGGAACCATATGCCTTTAGGCTCAAGAAAGTCAACCGAAAAATGACCACAAAATACGATCTAAAATAACTGAAAGACGCAGATACAAGCCGAAAGATACAGGAATATATGAATATCAAAATACCTCGGCGAGGAACAGTGAACGATGCGGTGACAGAAATAAACCGCAAAAAATCAACAAAGAGATCTTGAACCAACATCTCCGCTCGAGAAAAACAAAGAAAAATAAGTGGATGAACAACTTTATACTAAACATGATGGTTAAAAGAAGGAAGGTTAAAGGAAAAGACAACGCAAGAAGTAGATGGAGGAACAATGTGCAGAAATAGAGACACTAGGGCGCAAACACGATTCGTTCAATCTACACAAGGTTAAGGAAGCAGCAAGACTGTACAAAATTAAAAGATCTGGATACATAAATGACAGTCAGGGAAAACCAGCAATCGATATGGAAGAGACAAAAACAATTTGGAGAAACTACGTGGCAACAACCTTTGAAGACAACAGGCACACTACCATTTTAAAAAGCACAAAATGCAATACTGGACTATCGATCACCAAGGATGAGGTAGAGGCGCCAATAAAGGCGATAAAGGAAAGCAAGGCCGCAGGACCAAACGACCTCTACTCAGAATTTTTAAAAATAACGAACCAAAATAAACAAAAATGTCTTTTACCATTTTGCGATATTCGTAACAGTTAATAAATTATTAATTAATACGTCTGAACGAATGAGCGCATGGGAAGCGGTAGGCCAGACTCGACAAGCGCGCGCGTGTGCGAGCGGCGAGTGGCGAAGGGTGGGCGGCGCTCGCCCGCACGCGCGTCGCGCTTGGTCGCGCTTGCTGAGGGCCTAAGCAGAATGGCTGTCTTGGCAGTGTTTTATGCCTTAAGTCTTTGTCTTATGTAACGCACAATACTGTGTTAATGTTTCCTGTCTTGTGTAGTTATATGTCGCGTATACTACACAAGACAGGAAACATTAACACAGTATTGTGCGTTACATAAGACAAAGACTTAAGGCATAAAACACTGCCTTAAGGTTATAAGACAGCCATTCTGTTTAGGCCCTGACTCGCCGCGCGCACACGTGCACGCCTGCCAAATCTGACCTCATAGGTCGATACGTTGATCCGCTCGGGAGTTATTTAGGTCCAGTCCACAAGTCCAGTTTCACAAGTGTCGGTTAACTTTTAACTTAACCTTAGATTAGTTGCTTTCCATTTACACTCAAGTGATCTGAGTCACTCAATTATGTGAGTATTTTATACTCAGGTAAGATATGTCATTTTGTATTTACCTGCTCATTTTGGTGACAAAACTATCGCATAATAATACAGGTTCATAGCCTCACTTTCAATGTGAGTCTATTAGATTTATTAAAGCACATGGTCTCGATTGTGGATAAAAACTCAATTGAATCCCACTTGCCAGCATGAAAAAGAACGTGCATTCAACTGAGTTATGACGTCACAAGTGAGAATTATATGAGTTTTGATGTAAATGAAAAGCAACCATTAACTCACTCTTACTCTCTTTCTAAGGGAGACGTTAGAAAGAGACGAAGAGTGAATTAATCTAAAGTTAAAAGTTAACCGACACTTGTGAAACTGGGCTTTAGAGTCAAACTTCAAAAAAGCCAAATATTTGACCCTAAATAACTTTCAAACGGGTAAACATATCGACCTCTAATTTGCGTCAAAATTTTTCTTATTTTATGACCTTCCAAATGATATACTACAATATACGGGGTCCAAAAAAAATTCTAGGTGACCTTGTCCTGTCCTTGGAGACGCCACCCAAGGTCACACTGATAACATTTGTAAATAAATCTTTCTAAATCCTACAACTCTTGTAAGAAACACTTTTCTCGATAATGAGAAGTTTTCCTTAAAAAATGCCTGATGTGGTGTTGGTGTTGGTGTGCGTGTGTGTGTGTGCGTGTGTGGGCGTGTGCGTGTGTGGACGTGTGCGTGTGCGTGTGCGTGTGCGTATGTAGCGTGTGTGTGCGTGTATGGGCGTGTGCGTGTGCGTGTGTGTGTGCGTGCGAGCGTGCGTGCGTGCGTGCGTGCGTGCGTGCGTGCGTGCGTGCGTGCGTGCGTGCGTGCGCATGTGTGTGTGTGGGTGGGTTTAGGTGGGTGTAAGGAACGATATGTCTTGCAGAAAGGATAATTTTTGTCAAGCAACCCATGTTCTCTGATGCTTCGTTTAGGAGCTACGCGACCGCGCATACAAGTCTTAGGTGATATTTATTATAGTTATGAGATGAATTATTTATTTACTGCATCAAGTACGTTTGCAAATAGTTTACAGAAGATTTTCAAAGTTTCTACCCTGAACCTGATTGCATTCTGCGCTCTAGTTTGCCGCAACATGACATCAAATGTTCGATAGAGTCCGATAATCAATGTTATGAGACATCAGATTCTGCTAAAGTTTTATTTCATTTCTACGCACATTATCTAATACGGCAAATCATGCTTTGTTACTGCTAAAATTATGTTAGTATAACTTGCAGCACACAGTTTGCAAAGCCTGCTAAAAGCAGGCTTGGCTATCTGGGTCATAACATATACTTATAAATAATTTTTAGAATATAGCGTATTAAAGGAATCTTAAAACCGTCTGTATTACTGACAAAATTAAAATCTTTGTACTTCAAGTTTTTCATCGCATTAATTTGACAGAATTAAAAATGCTTTTCCATGATTACAGTACATATATCAATGATCCCCGAAAACTCTGATTTTATATGAAAAACCAGAAATAATTACAATACAGAATTACAAATTTTCTTATCTACTTTTATCTCAATATGACATCTCAAGTTGTAGACCTGTCAACTCATCATAATATACAACATGTACTTCATATAACAGTTGCACAGTTTGTTCAAACGTTGAACACAAGTTTCCTGTGTCCGTGAAGTTGGCATATCATTTTCCAGCAGATCATTGTCGCATGCAGTCGAGTTCTATAGTTCCTAAAACTTTTTAGTAATAGTTCTGGTGATTTTACAAAAAAAAAAAACAATCAATCGAAAAAATTATTTGCTATCTTCCCGTAGCACATTATTTTCTAGCAGATCAAAAATAAAAGGAAGTTCTTCTTGCATATAGTCGAGTTTCTTTTCAGTGATAGTTCTAGTGACTTTGCCAAAACAAGTCCATTGAAAAAATTATCTGCTAGGTTTCCGTAGCATAGAGTGATATGCTGTATGAAATATCGAATCAAGAGACACGGTAGTGTCTCGCGCCAAGTACACGCGGAGCGAGACCGACCGTGACTCTTTTACGCGACGCGACGGGTTGCGAGTACCCGAGATGGTGAGATCTCGATAACGAGTGAACGGATCAAGTTCTAAGTAGGCTTAATCGATAGCTTGGGGTCCAATTAGGGGGGGGTTTCTCTCATAATATTCCGCCACGTGCCTTACGAGCGGAGATATTGCGACGCAAAGTCCAAATGTGAAAATTTATTTTTAAGATACTCCTCCTCCTCCTAACGCCGCGATCTATCAGAGAAACGTCACTTTCACTTTTTCGACGCTGGCGGCGCAGGTATCGCCAGTTTCGATATCGCGCGCGTATTTCAAAATTAGGTCGATAAACTTATCGGTCAGGAGGAAGATTTCTATTTAAGTAAAAATTAGGTATCTATATAATAAATATTGAGTCAACGGAAAAGTAGGTTCTTTATGCTTGGCAGAAAGTGCCGCTAGGGAATTTTTAAGTCGATTCTTATGAATCAAGCTTGAATTTGATGTCTATGTATCCCAGGTTGCCGATGACAAGGTCCAGATAGTGCGCTTTATAGTTTTCGGTGTCCAGGTGTAATAATACGTTGAATTCGATGTCTACGTGTCCCAGGTTGCCGATGACGAGGTCCACATAATGCGCTCCGTAGTTTTTGGTGTCTACGTGTATTAATATCTTGAATTCGATGTCCACGTGTCCCAGGTTGCCGATGACGGGATCCAGATAATGCGCTTCATAGTTTTCGGTGTCCAGGTGTAATCGTACGTTGAATGCGATGTCTAGGTGTCCCAGGTTGCCGATGACGAGGTCCACACAGTGCGCTCCGTAGTTTTTGGTGTCTACGTGTATTAATATCTTGAATTCGATGTCCACGTGTCTCAGGTTGCCGATGACGGGATCCAGATAATGCGCTTCATAGATTTCGGTGTCCAGGTGTAATAATACGTTGAATTCGATGTCTACGTGTCCCAGGTTGCCGATGACGAGGTCCACATAGTGCGCTCCGTAGTTTTTGGTGTCTACGTGTATTAATATCTTGAATTCGATGTCCACGAGTCCCAGGTTGCCGATGACGGGATCCAGATAATGCGCTTCATAGTTTTCGGTGTCCAGGTGTAATCGTACGTTGAATTCGATGTCTAGGTATCCCAGGTTGCCGATGACAAGGTCCACATAGTGCGCTCCGTAGTTTTCGGTGTCCACGTGTCCCAGGTTGCCGATGACGAGGTCCAGATATCGCGCTCCGTAGTTTTCGGTGTCTAGGTGTAATAATACCTCGAATTTGATGTTCACGTGTCCCAGGTTGCCGATGAAGAGATCCAGATAGTGCGCTTCATAGTTTTCGGTGTCCAGGTGTAATTGTACGTTGAATTCGATGTCTAGGTGTCCCAGGTTGCCGATGACAAGATCCACATAGTGCGCTCCGTAGTTTTCGGTGTCTACGTGTATTAATATTTTGAATTCGATGTCCACGTATCCCAGGTTGCCGATGACGGGATCGCTTCATAGTTTCCGGTGTCCAGGTGTAATCGTACGTTGAATTTGATGTCTACGTGTCCCAGGTTGCCGATGACGAGGTCCACATAGTGCGCTTTGTAGTTTTCGGTGTCCAGGTGTAATAATATGTTGAATTCAATGTTTAGGTGTCCCAGGTTGCCGATGACAAGGTCCACATATTGCGCTCCGTAGTTTTCGGTGTCTACGTGTATTAATACCTTGAAATTGATGTCTAGGTGTCCCAGGTTGCTGATGACGAGATCCACATAATGCGCTTCATAGTTTTTGGTGTCTAGGTATATTAATAACTTTAGATCTGAATGGGTGCGTTCAGCCGATACTCCGCTAGCCTAGCAATCGTGAGCAGTTGCTCGTTTTTGCTCGTTTCTTCTCTTTTTAATCCAGTAAATCAAAAAAGAAAAAACGAGCGAAAACGAGCGACTGCTCACGATTGCTAGGCTAGCAAAGTATCGGCTGAACGCACCCAATGTAGGACACGTAGATATCGAATTCGAGGTATTAATACATGTAGACACCGAAAACTACGAAGCGCACTATGTGGACCTCGTCATCGGCAACTTGGAACACGTGGCCATCAAATTCAAGGTATTAATACACCTGGACACCGAAAACTATAGAGCGCGCTATGTGGACCTCGTCATCGGCAACCTGGGACACCTAAACATTGAATTCAAGCTTGATTCATAAAAATCGACTTAAAATTTCCTTAGCGGCAGAATTAAAATTATGTCATGACATAATAAAAAACGCTGAATTAAAATTATGTCTAGACATAATAAAAATTGGACAAAAATTATGTTTAGACATAATAAAAATTGGATGAATTAAAATTATGTCTGACGTAAAAATAATTATCAAAAATATCGATACCTGAAGATATCGGTACATATACAGTTGCGAACAACATTCAGTAAGACACGCAAATAAAAATAAATAAAGAATTTTACAGTTAACGACTTATTAACATTAATCATGCTTTATTGCGATTATGTTTTATGTTGAAATTGAAAAATATATACAAGGTGTACAACTAAAAGGGTTACAGATTATTATTTTTAAAAAACTGAGCAAAATATTAAATTGTTGTTTTCTTTAGAAATAATAGTCCGTAACACTTTTAGCTTCATACCTTGTATTATATACGGTTTATGAAATTATAAGATATATTGTTTATAAGATTAAGTTGCGTAACACTACAAAAAGGCGTGATATCCGTACAAAATTACCTTTTTAAAAAAAAGGTAAAATGAGCGCCAAGTACACGCATAATAGTGTATATGTATTATGTTGTTACCCTGTTATGTTGTTACCTCGAAAAAAACAAAGTGGTAGTATTATACCTCCAAATAGCTTTATCCTGTACATACTGTTTATACAATGCGTAATATACTACAAAAAGGCGTGATATCCGCACAAAATTACCTTTTTTAAAAAAAGGTAAAAAAAGGCGCCAAGTACACGTATAGTAGTGTATATGTTGTTACCTAAAAAAAAAAAGAAAGTGGTAGTATTATACCTCGAAAAAACCTAAGTAACAAGTGGTAGATCTTTATATCTCGAAAAATCTCGAAAAAATCTAAGCAGTAGTATCTTTATTTCCGAAAAATTATAACCCAAGTGATACACGTCACAAAATTATGTTACCTTATCAAAAAGAAGAGTCGCGCTTCAAGTGATCTATTACAATTACAAAAAGAAATGATATCTCTTTAAGTTAAAGCGCCAATTACAGAGAGAACATGTATATTGCCTCAAAAAATAATTGTTGCACTACATTGAAAAATCTTTACATTGTGTCAATTAGAAAAGAATGTATAATAACAATTTTATAAGATTAAAAAATTTTATTTAAATTTAACAAGGGAATACAAGATATTTAAATACAAAGTTATTTACATGTGTATTTTTTAATGGCCACAAAGAATTACAGAAGTAACAGTACAAAATAAAAATATTTTATTAAAATACATAAATTTTTCTTGTAAAAAAACTTGGCGCTGCTAGACCTCGAAATTTTAAATAAATAAATAAACTTATTCTATACTTAATTATAAGCCGCATTATCCGCCGTCCGCGTAGTCACGCACACCCATATCACTCACTCCCACATCCACGCTGATAATCATTTAATATTACTCCCATTGTATTCTTCTCTGAATTATTTTTATTTATTGTTGTTTTTATTTATTTAAAAGGTCTAGCAGCGCCAAGTTTTTTTACAAGAAAAATTTATGTATTTTAATAAAATATTTTTATTTTGTACTGTTACTTCTGTAATTCTTTGTGGCCATTAAAAAAGACACATGTAAATAACTTTGTATTTAAATATCTTGTATTCCCTTGTTAAATTTAAATAAAATTTTTTAATCTTATAAAATTGTTATTATACATTCTTTTCTAATTGACACAATGTAAAGATTTTTCAATGTAATGCAACAATTATTTTTTGAGGCAATATACATGTTCTCTCTGTAATTGGCGCTTTAACTTAAAGAGATATCATTTCTTTTTTGTAATTGTAATAGATCACTTGAAGCGCGACTCTTCTTTTTGATAAGGTAACATAATTTTGTGACGTGTATCACTTGGGTTATAATTTTTCGGAAATAAAGATACTACTGCTTAGATTTTTTCGAGATTTTTCGAGATATAAAGATCTACCACTTGTTACTTAGGTTTTTTCGAGGTATAATACTACCACTTTCTTTTTTTTTTTAGGTTTCCAATTTACCTAAAATATTTTTCAAATAGTTCTGAACATATTTATGCGTTTTCTAAAGAGTTCCCGGCAATAGCAATGTTGTATGATTTTTTAAATAAATTAATACCGCCCGAGTACTTAGAGAGAATAGTGATATGCTGTACGAAATGTCGGAGTTCTGATTTATCTAAAATATTTCTCAAATAGTTCTGAGCATACTGAAGCATTTCTACAGAGTTCCCGACCCTAGCAATGTTGTATGATTTTTTTATAAATTTATATCGCCCGAGCGCACTTGGAAACTCTTTAGAAAATGCTTCAGTATGCTCAGAACTATTCGAAAAATATTTTACATAATTTGGAACTCCGATATTTCATACAGCATATCACTCTATGCTACAGAAAACTAGCAGATAATTTTTTCAATGGACTTGTTTTGGAAAAATCACCAAAACTATCGCTAAAATGTATCCGGAACTATAGAACTCATCTACATGCGAAAAGAACTTCCCCTTTTTATCTGCTAGAAAATAATCTGCTACAAGAAGTTAGCAGATCATTTTTTCGATCGACTGTATTTTGTCTATACAAGGACAGAAATAGACCCATAACATAGAAAACGATCGAAATTTACGACATTTTCAATTCCGTTTAGATAATGGCGCTTTCTCGTTTGGAGTTCGGCCTTTAGTTTAAGATCCCCTTAAAGCCTCCTAAGGGCTCCTGAATGTGACGTCAGAAGCGAGAAATGACACGTTGAAAATTCTTGCATGGTATTTTTAAATAAAAGATATTTCCTTAAAATAACACTACAGATCACTTCAGTACATTTCAAAAATACTCCGAGTTGCATCCCTTTCCCTTGACAGTTATTAAACATCCGTAAAACGAATGTGATACGATGCAGGCTTATGCGTAGGCGCATGACTAGGTTTCGTATTACATTCATTTTATGGTTGTTTATTAAGGGGATCCTAAAGCGAAAGCCGAACTTCCTCGATTTCGGTAATGTCAACATTTCTAATCCTGTTTTCTATGTCATATATCTATATTTGTCCTTGTCTAACGAGAGGCATCTGTCCTTGTTTCGATTGCTGCGCCATCTCTCGCTACACGCAATATCAACCTGAATGTGCTTTTACACATATAAAAGTTTATTTAAACTAATCTTTTTTTCTAGGCGTTGAATCTTAGTTCTATTTACACAATATTGTTCCTACATGTTGTCCCTAAGTCATGCTGGTCTAACTTTGTGGATATTTATTGTGGAATTTTTGTACAAAGCAAATATTGTCATCACGTTTACCAAAAATTTACAAAAATATTAATTTTTTTTGTTTTCGATATAAATTCGACCACCATGACCTAGATTTTGATGCGTACTTTAATTCTAGACAAGAATTTTGCATTTCTATAAAATCAATTAAAAAATTAGTGCTAAGAAAAAAAGCCGGTATTACAGACGGCTTTAGGATCCCTTTAACTGTCAAGGAAAAAGGGTAGGACCTAACCTAAACTCGGAATATTTTCGAAGTGTGCTGAAGTGATTTGAAGTGTTATTTTATGCAAATATTTTTTTATTTGAAAATACCATGCAAGAATTCTCAACGTGTCAGCTCTCCACTGCACATTTGTCGCTTTTGACGTCATATCTCACGAGATGTCGGGAAAGAGCCCAGGAGCCTTAAGATCGAAAACAAAAACAGAAATTCTACACATTTACATGCTATAAATTGAAAAAAATATGAGAGTAAACCTTCAAATCAAAATCGACAGGTATCACTTTCTTGGTCCGCCTCGTAACATCCAAATTTCTTCCAAATGGTTTTGGCAATAATTCATGTTCAATGATATCATCTCGGTTTTGTGTTATATCTGAAAAGTCAAATTCGTTCTCAATATGATAATTAAGTTTAGATGATACTAAATGTGTGAAAATGCATTAAAATTATTTATGTTATGTAATATGAGATGAAGAAATATGATTTAGAAATGAGAAAAAGATAAAGAGACTTTGACACAGGTACATGGAATAGTATATATATAAAACATACTTCATTATTACTCTTATTATTATATTACTTTATTATTAAATATCAGAGGCTCAGATAATTAGTAAATCAATTAAGAAAATAAGGAGTACAACGCTGCAACAAAGTGTTAGCGTTGATAAATTTGTATATACAGACGTTTCGATCTGTTGCTAGACCATCTTCAGTGTAGAATTACAAAAAAGTCCAAGATTAAAAGAAATTAAGACGCAATCTAATAATTATAATTACAAAAAGTCAAAAATTAAAAAAAATAAAGACGCAATACGCATAATTATAATAAAAACCGCTACACATATGTGTTGTATGTATAGTCGACGTCACAATCAACGTTGTGAAAGGAGGATTAGTCTTTCGGGCTTTTCTGTTTAACATATGTAAGCAAGTTGCCACGGTCCCCCCGGGAATTTGAACCTACCGCCGAACTTCCCGACCGGCAGCGCTACCGATTCACGGCGGCCAGTAGGAAGACAAGGAGCGGCCAATCCGAGGCTCGTTACGAGAGCCAATAAGAAGGCTTGAGGACGGGCCAATCCTGACCCTCGCGAGTCTATGAAGGTGGCGTGGCGATACCGTCGCCAGAGTCGTTGCGTAGCTGCATAGCAAGAAAGAGCAATCCGTACTAATTGTCGTAAATAAGGAATATTATTATTTGTAACGAACGAGGCTGGTCTATCGCTCACGCTCCCACAACCGTATAGCAAGTTGCTTACATATCAGAAGTAGGCCTACATATAACGCGCGTGCCACGCAACGCTCGGAAATCCTGAGGTGTGAAAGTACGTAGGTACGTACGGCGGGAATAAGGCCTGGTCTACAATGGGTGTTGTAAGTCGTAAGTCGTGAGAATTGGCCAATCACAGTTCATTATTCTTCGACCGCAAGGAGAATAATGAACTGTGATTGGTCGGTTGTTACGACTTACGACTTACAACACCCATTGTAGACCAGGCCTAATGGGCCGCCATAAGTCGCGCGAATCGCATCACGATTCACAGATTAGGACGTCGACGAGAAAGAGGCGTCATTCACGTCATTCACGTTCTTCAACACGAGACGATGAAGGAAGATATAATGATCAACGAATTCAGAGACTGGAACGCATTGTAGAAAGCTTGAACCGACGGTCATATACACGTGGCTCGTACATACATCGAGGCGATGAACTAATGATTCCACCGTTTGACCCAGCGAAGAACGAATTGACTATCGAGAAATAGATCGAACACGTGGACGAGTTATCGGTACAGTATGATTGGGATGACCGAGCGATCATGAGACTAATACCAAGCCGACTAAAGGGTCATGCTCGGCAGTGGTATGACATGCGACCACGGTTGGCCGTTACATGGTTAGAAACAAAAAGAGACCTAAAACAACAATTTCGTAAGTCCATCCCTTTCCATAAATTATTTAAAGAAGCCGCGTTATACGAAAGCCTCTCTGGCCAAGCGTTGGGAGATTACTGTTTTCAGAAAATGAAGTAAATTGCGTAAGTTGGATATTAAGATACCGGATAAATACATAATTGACGCGGTAATTGGCGGGATAACGGACGCGAATATCGCGAGAACGGTGCGATCCGCGCAGCTGGATGATGCAAACGGGTTATATGCGTATATGTCGACCATCGGGGACTTGTCGTCAAAAGGCGAGAAAACCAAAGATACACCGATCGAGAATATCGATATACAAAATACCCGAGATCGAATCAGTCGCAAAACGCAGATAACGAAATTTCGAAAACAATTTAACGGATAAAATCAACGATAATAGCGATCATAGTAAACTGCAAGTAAAATGTTATAATTGCGGAAAAGTAGGTCGCTATGCGAGAAAATGTCCCGAGCCGCGAGTAGAATGTGAAAATTGTAAACGGAAAGGGCATCTTACCGCTAAGTGCCCTCAGAATAAAGACCGTAACCGGTGATCGATGAACCCTGTGTGAGATAAAGATAATGAATGCGAAAGCGTGTGTCAACGCGATCGTTATACCGGATGATTGTCTTGCGTATGAAATCATCGTCGGTCGAGATTTTCTAGAACTGGAACATATAATAGCTATTAAACGTGAGAAGGAATTGTTATTCCAACAATTGCCTGATATGAATAAGTTGTCAAAAAAGATCGTTAGTGTAAATTTCTTAGATATGTCAATGGAAGACTCGATACACGTGGGGCCTATTGGCGAAACGGCGAGACGACGATGTGTCGAACTAATTCGAGAATTTGAGGATTGCGTGTCATCCTCAATGTCAGATCTAGGAAAGACGGACGCTATTTCGTTTAGCATACATTGTACGACAGACGTACCTGTAGTTTATCGTCGGTTAGCGGAATTTAAAAAACAAATACTAAGAAATATGATCGAAGAATTATTAGCGAATGGTATAATCCGAGAGTCGAATTCACCTTTCACCTTATGCAAGTCCTGTCATGCTCGTGAAAAAGAGTAACGGAGAATATCGCACGTGTATCGATTTCCGTAAATTAAACGCGATTACAGTTAAAAAGCCGTACCCTATGCAGCGGATCGAAGATCAAATAGATCAATTAGGCGGTAGTTGCTTCTTTACGGGATTAGATCTAGCGTCGGGATACTACCAAGTACCGATGGCGGCTAAATCGATTGAAAAGACAGCTTTCATCACACCATATGGCCACTATGAGTGGTTGCAAATGCCGTTTGGTCCGATGAATGCACCCGGAACTTTCCAGGAATTGATGGATAGAATATTAAAAAATATAATAACGTTTCCGTATTTAGACGATGTAATCATACCATCAAAAACTGTAGAAGAGGGTATGAATCGGTTGCGCCGAGTGCTGAAAGTATTCCGTGATCATAATCTAACTCTTAAGCTAAAGAAATGTTAGTTCTTTGCGAAGTCTATTAAATACTTAGGGAGAGAAATTAGCAGTCAAGAGGTTCGACCCGGACGTCGAAAAATCGAGGCTGTAATGTGCATAGAAGCACCTGGAACCGTTAAGCAAGTATGGCAGTTTTTAGGGCTGGTAAGCTATTTTCGAAGGTTTATTGCAAATTTCGCAGCAATGGCTGAGCCATTAACTAGACTTACGAAAAAGAGCGAACCCTGGTCGTGGACAGAGGATCAAAATGAGGCCTTTGCCACAATCAAGGAAAAACTTACGACTCGACCGGTATTACAAATCTTTGATCCGAATAAGCCGACGGAAGTCCATACCGATGCGAGCGCAATC
The DNA here is from genome assembly GCF_048541705.1 of Temnothorax americanus. NCBI lineage: Eukaryota > Metazoa > Arthropoda > Insecta > Hymenoptera > Formicidae > Temnothorax > Temnothorax americanus. Next base: position 170,859 of record NW_027509247.1, on the reverse strand, counting down.
GGCGTCGGTGCCGTGTTACTACAATTGGTTAATGGTAGGATGACAGCGATAGCGTACTTTAGTAAACAAACAACGGCAGATCAGCGTTGTTACCATTCGTACGAGTTAGAGACTATGGCCGTTGTACTGGCTCTGCGATATTTTAGAGTAGGGGAGAGTGGGCTCCCTTGAGCCACGGGGTCCAATGTGACAGTGCGAGTTTTCTGTATTAACGTTCTGCAAAATAGTGACGGTGGGTATGAAACTTTCGTTTTCAAAACATATAACTTCCATCAAAAAATTATGCCGAAATAAGCATATATACCTTAGTTAAAGGCAGATATGTAATTGGAGCCTTGCAGAGTAAATTTTTACTTGTCATAACTTTTTGATATGTATGAATTTCTAAGGATTCTACAGTTAAAAAAAAATCCATAAGACGTTCGTCGGGATCTAGGTTCAATACCAAAGTGCGTACAAAAACGTTTAATTGTTTTGTATCTGAAATATTTATGATAAATAATACCAATGTTCAGTGGGGTCCAATGTGACGCAGGTTGATGGGGTCCTCTGTGCCACGCTTACAGAACTACACTTTTTCCTATAAAATGAAATAATTTCCATCGATAATCATCTCCACACTTTTATTTTCTCTTTTTTTCACCCTTTAGTTACAGATCACATGTAATCGAGTCGCTATGAGGCAATATTCGTTGATCTCTATTAAAGTGAAGTTATATCGATGTTCAGTGGGGTCCAATGTGACGCAGGTTGATGGGATCCTCTGTGCCACGCTTACAAAACTACGCTTATTTTCTCTTTTTTTCACCCTTTAGTTACAGATCACATGTAATCGAGTCGCTGTGAGGCTTTGTTTTCAGTTTTCAATTAGATCTCTTCTATGTGTCACAGAATACCCTACCTTTTACATTACATGTCACAGTGTACCCTACGCTATGGCTCAATCGACCCCACGCTTTTGGTCCACTGTGAAAAACGCAGCATTTTGAAATATCAATATTTTTGCAAAATATTTCTGAAAATTTACTTCTTAAATCATTTACAAACAAAGTTTATTTTATTAAACAAAGTTTATTATATTAAACATTGAATAGTCTCATTTATATTATAATGAAGTTATTAAAAATCATTTTTAATGTAATTTGAGAAAACGTGGTTCAAGGGTGCCCACTCTCTATGTGTTAGGAATCCGTTTCAAAGTTGTAACTGACAGCACCGCGGTATGTGCGACCTTTACTAAGCGAGACTTATTACCTCGAACAGCCCGGTGGTGGCTCGAGGTGCAAGAATATACTTTTGAGGTCGAGTACCCCGGACAGGAGTTAAAATGGCACACGCGGATGCACTCAGTCGCAACCCTATGCCACTAATGTTAGAATTCGCACAGATTAATATTACAGAAGGCGATTGGATACTTGCTGCTCAGCTGCAAGACGAGCAGTTGGTGCGGATCCGTAATATTTTGTTAAATGGAAAGCCAACAGGCGAGACTAAGCACTATTTTGATGATTATGTAATACACGACGGTAAACTATACAGACGATTAGGTGGAAATAGTAAGGCGTGGATAGTACCACGGAACGCGCGGATGCAGGTCTGTAGATTGTGCCATGACGACGCGGGTCATCTAGGTGCAGAAAAGACGTTGGAGCGTCTCAAGAGAAGCTACTGGTTTGCTGGCATGAGGCGGTTTGTAACGAAGTATATTAATGCTTGTCTGAATTGTGCCTATTACAAACATACAGCTGGTAAGAAGCAATGCAAACTGAATATTATCGAAAAGGCACCGGTTCCGTTTCATACGATACATATCGACCACGTAGGTCCTTTTGAAACCAGTCGAAGACAAAATAAGTTCCTTTTAGTAATGGTGGATGCGTTCACCAAATTTACTATTATTGAAGCAGTAAAAAGTCAAAAGACCCAATATGTTGTAAAGGTTTTGACTATCTTCATTTATTTGTTTGGAGTTCCTACCAGAATAATTATTGATAGAGGGACTGCCTTCACGTCTCAGTCGTTTCAGACATTTTGCAACACTTATGGCATCAAACATGTGCTAAATGCTGTTGCTACCCCACGGGCTAATGGGCAATGTGAGAGATACAACAAAACTATCGTGCCGGCCCTAGCTACCACTACGGCTGGACGGGATCCTGATGATTGGGATTTGGCTGTGAAGCAAATCCAGAGCGCGATGAACACAATGTACAATAAAGGCATCAACACCACTCCGTTAAAGGCACTCATTGGTTGTGAGACGCGGGGTGTGGCCGAAGCCCATCTTTTAGCCGAGATCCAGGATGTAGTACATCGGCTGGACCTGACCGAACTGCGTAGTGACATCAAAGAGCATATTGATTCCAAACAGCTGGAACAAAAAGAGCGTTATGACAGAACGCGTCGTAATGCCATTCAGTACAACGCTGGTGATCTAGTTTTGGTACGAATCACTAGCGATCCGGCAACGGGCAGTAGCAAGAAGATACATCCAAAATTTAAGGGCCCGTTTCAAGTTCGAAAAGTCCTAATCAATGATCGATACGAAGTCGATGACTTAAGGGAAGGACGTAAGCGAAGTCAAACGGTTAAAGCCGCCGACAATATAAAACCGTGGATCACTGTTCAAGGTGAGTGATTAATTGCTCGTTCGATGGTAGTGTGACCGCGAACGTTGATGTACGGTTGTTGCCGTGAACGGTAGTTGTCGTCATAATTATGATGATGTCACGGTTGTAGCCGTTGGATTGTCATTGTTATAATTATTGAGCCAGTTATACGGTTGTTGCCGTTGACGGTAGTTGCCGTCAGGAATGTGATAATTTCGCGGTTGTAGCCGTTGGTTGTCATCGTTCCAATTGTTGAACCAGTTATACGGTTGTTGCCGTGGACGGTAGTTGCCGTCAGGGTTATGAGATTCCACGGTTGTTGCCGTTAGTTACTCATTGTTTCAAGTATTGAACAAATTCTATAGCTGTTGCTGTTAATTAACGGTAGTCGCCGTTGGAAAATAAAACTATTCTAGTAATTATTAAATAATAGTTATTATTGACGATACTATACGGTCGTAGCCGGTAGCACAGAATAAAAATAGAACCCAGTGGTTGTAGCCATTGTTATAAATTAATTGATTTTGATTGCAAAAAGAATACTAATTTATGGAATTGGTTGTAGCCAATGAAACCCTTTAAAATAGATGCTGTATACATATAGGTGTGCCCAAGAAATCCAAGTTGACGCCGTTAATGGAGAATGATGATATACTGTCCGGATTTAAGACGGATGAATAGGTGTACCGGTTTTACCACACCGGTCACCAAGGACAACCGAGAACTATAGATGAAAGAGAACTACCAGTAAGGAGCAGACTAATTAACATGCCTGAGGACATGCAACGGTGGCAGGAAAGGCCGAGTGTAAGCAAGTTGCCACGGTCCCCCCGGGAATTTGAACCTACCGCCGAACTTCCCGACCGGCAGCGCTGCCGATTCACGGCGGCCAGTAGGAAGACAAGAAGCGGGCAATCCAAGGCTCGTTACGAAGGTGGCGTGGCGATACCCGTCGCCAGAGTCGTTGCGTAGCTGCATAGCAGAAAAGAGCTATCCGTACTAATTGTCGTAAATAAGGAATATTATTATTTGTAACGAACGAGGCTGGTCTATCGCTCACGCTCCCGCAACCGTATAGCAAGTTGCTTACACATAGCTTTCTCTGTTTAACCCTCAGTTACTTCACCAGGGTCTGAGAGACCCTACACGTTTTTAAAACTCGCGCCTTTTTTAAACGCGCAGTGGGGGGACTCCGGACAGGGGGAGGAGTTTGAAGGTCTAGTACTAGCCTGGCCACTTGCAAGAGTCCGTCCGGTCGAAGCAGCCACGGCAAAAAGTGAGAAGTGGGACGATCGGGTCTCTCAGACTCTGGTGAGGTAACAGCTTGACAAAAATGATATTTGTGAAAATACAAAGTATATAAATCTTATAAAAACAGTGTATTTATGCAATATAATGATGGAAAAAAATATTCTGCGTTGTATAAAAAGTAAAATTATTCGTTTCTCGGGTTTTACACGAGACGGTCATGTCTCTCAACCAAGTTTATATTCTTGCTCTATTTCTGTTCACCGCCCGTTTACACAATTTTTAACTATAACTCAAATATTTCTGTAATTTTGACGAACAATAATCTATCATTGTTAAATTAACTTGATAAGGATCCAAAGTAAAGGTTGAAACGTCGTTATATCAATACTGCCAGTCAGACCGACTCATACGTCTCGTTTTAAAAAGTAAAATATTGAATTTTATTGGTTTATAGAAGCAAATAATACCTAGTTTTTCATGTCTATTTTTAATAAATAAAGTATTTTCTCATGCATTTTTATTGCATTTATTCAACAATTTTACCGATTTTATACAAAAAAAACATTAATTTTTACCTTTCCATAGCCGCAATTTTGTATTAACCACTTTTTGAAAAATATTTTGTTACTCTTCTACATGTTTATATTTCATGCCGATGCCCAAGGTCGTAAGTTTTACTATTTAAAAGAAAAGTCTGTTTTTTAGAGACAATAATGATATAATTGATCAATTTTCTTCAAAATTATGAAATTTTACTTTGCAAAACAAATATACTTTTTGGAACCAATCGTTATGACACTAACTTCTTCTTAAAGTACAACTCTTGACCTTTCGAATTATGTATTATAAAACCCTTGTATCTTTTTTTAGTCAGTACTACGTCAATTTAAAAAAAAAATGCTTCTTCAGAAAAACAAGTTCTTTTTTTAAATAACATTTACATTTTTTAATTTGGAATAATCTAACTTACACAGTTTTGTAGATCTTTAAAAGATGTATCGATTAAAAAAAAACGTCAAATTGATGCATTTGTTTTAAAGATACAAGCTGGAGAAGACGATGGGTCTCTCAGACCCTGGTGAGGTAACAAAGGAAAGTGAAAACGTAAGGTAACTGAGATAAACGACCCTACAACATGATCGTCATGTCAGAGGAACGTGAAGTTGGCACTCAACTTTTACCAAATTAATTTTTCGTATAGGAAATTGTATAATAGCATTTTGTTTGTAGATATTTGTAGTAACAATAATTTCGTTTGTACATGGTGTGATCAAAAAGTTTGGGGATTTCGCTCATAGAAGAAGTTAAAGAATCAAGGTCGGAATTTTCTTCTTGATGGGAATGGACCCCCGGGAAAAAAAATCTCTTATAATGTCTTATATGCTCATGTAAGAACCGATCTTATATGCTCATATGAATTTTGGCCTGATATAAGAGCTTATATGGTCATATATATATATATATATATATATATATGATTATATAAGATTGTATATAAGAACATATATATACTTAAATAAGTTTCAAAAAATTGTTATTTTCAAATGTTATTTTTTAAGTGTGCCACTTTATTATAAGAGTGGACTACGCGATACAACTGAAATAAAAATGAGGTTGATCAGTGAAAGCATGAAGAATAGAGATAGGAAGCCGAACTAGCATGGAGAAATCGTCAAAATGTGCGACTGAATGCCGAGCCAGATAGTAGTTTGGTAATGCTCCGCAAGGTTGCGCTTTCGTCTCTCAGGACTCACACCTACACGAACTTTCGTCCGTGTATTAGTTCCATTTCGGTTTTCAAGAAAATGTTTACGGTTTCTCCATTGATGTTGGTTTTCGACAAATTGTGAGTTTTTATTAGTGCATAAAAAAAATGACAAAAATGTGAGCATATCCTGATTGCAAATCAGGGCGTGCTTGTGAAAGACAAAAAATACATTGCTTAATATCCCAGCAAACGAAAAAGGATTGAAAAGAATTAAAACGGGATTGCCAGAAATTCAATTAAGGACTTTCCGAATTCCATTGTGTCCAAAAAAGGGATTGAAATAGTTTCAATATCATGGAATTCCTTATTTTGGAAAGAATTTGTCTTTTTTGAATTCCATCCAATTCCGACACAAAAATATTATACCATTGAATGTCAGGTTAGGGATTGGAAAGTTTCGTCATGAATTCCATTGAATACCATTGATTCCGTTAACAAAATGAATAATAATAATAAAATTGTACGATATCAGAATCAAAATAACAGTTTTTTATTTGAAATTTATATGCTCTTTGACACTTAATATTTTGTTATAAGTAAACATTTATTCTTTAACAAGAAAATAATTTTTTTCTATGTAGCAACATTTTTTTAAGAAAAAGTGTGATATTTAAAATCTATACGCCAAGAAAATAAATATTTAAATCCAATGAAATAATTTCTTAAGAGCCATGTAATAAATCATTTTCTTAAATAACGTATGACTTTTGTGGGTTATAACGTTTCCTTTTCTTAATGACAAAATTTTACTTTTTTGAAGAAAATTACTTTTTAGATGGCTTCTATCAAGGAAATATTCTTTTAAACCAATGTAGAGGTACGCGCCACCAGTGATACACGCCCGCGCGGAAAATGGGTAGTTCGAGTTCAAAATTCCGCACCGACCAGTATATAGGGAGACTCCCTACGGGACCGAATAAGATATTTTTGGATATTTTCAGGCGCTAGTCGCCTAGGGCAAGAGTTCCCAAGCTCTAAGCCCACACAGCGCCAGTCGTCCGACTACAAAAATAAATGTTTATCTAAAAGCATTGATTCTTTCCTATTTTCATAAAATTGTGTGTGTGTGGTCATTACGGGAGAAATTTAAAACAATTTCCTAAACCATTTAATGCCATGCAATTCCATAACCTTTACGGATTTCATAAGATTGGATAGAATTGAAAATTTCTTTTTTGCATTCCATGGGATTGAACCATCTCATTTCGAATCCCATCTAATTTCATCTAATTCCGCCAAAAAAGGGATTCAAAGGTATTAAAAAATTGTAATATCTTTTAATCCTTTTTCGTTTGCTGGAATACCTAATAAAAGTTTGTTCAAATTCCCAAACAAGGTATTCATTCTAATATTGAAATATATTTGTATCGAGTTCTTTGGAGAGAAAGATCACTATAAAACATCTTCTTAATTTTTATTAGAGTCTTCCTCTTCGCAAGAAATGGGAAGAAGTTATCGGTCGTGCAGCCAAAAATTCTGATTTCCTTTGTGAACTCCATTTTCGTGAGGAGGACATCATAAGAAATTATCAAACTATTTTACCAGGTGGAATAAAACACATCATGAGTCGTGGCAAAATTTCTTTAAGAACCAATGCGATTCCATTTGCACACACTTCAATTGTAAGTATAAGCATAAAGAAAAATTTTAATTGTCAATAAAACAAATTTTTTCTCAACTTTCGTACCCCTAAAATAGATACCAGTTTATTCTTCTCCACCAACACCAAACGTCGAAGTTGATGAAATCACTGTAAATGATACTGCAGAATTTCCCTCTACTATTAATATTTTTAACATTTTTCAAAACTCATCAACACGTGAAATTCTTAATGAAAGATATGTCAAATCCTTATTCAATGACAGACAATCATACACGTCAAGTAGCGAAAAAAGAAAATACCGAACCGTTTTCACTGATGAAAATGGAATCACCAATAATATTAATCCAGTAATCGAGAAACCATGCACTCATGAATTAACCAATAAAAATGTGATAATTCCATCAAAAATTATCAAAGAAAGAGATGTAAATCTCACACCTATGAGACAAACACATGAGTCAAATACTAGAAAGATACTTTTGGAAATTGCTTCAACGGATGAAAATCCAATTGGCAATGTTCTTAGTCCAACAATTAAAAAACAATGCATTCATCCATCATCTGACACAAATGTCAATGTTTCAAAAGAAATACCAATAATAGATCAGAACGTTTCGCGGACAAGTAGAATTTCACAAGAGAGTGAAACGTCAAACATTTTTACCATTAAAAAAATGTATAAACAATTGGAAGCAAGAACTTTACCGGATGGCTGGAGTAAGGTTCTTTTGAAAAATGGTTTAATGGTTGGATACTGGGGCTCTAGTGTTGATCCACCGAAGAAACAATTTTATATCCACAAAGATGAATCCGTTGAGGTAAGTTATAATTGCTAGAGGAAGAACTGGTACTTAATTGGAACCAAACCTAATTTTTTTCATTTATCGTCAGGTCTTCATAAATGGACATTCTACATCTGTACCCGGGTTGAAACCTGGTACGACTGTTAATAACATATTGAAGAACATAGAACTCTTTCAAAACTTACTTTTATGTGATGGCACTGGATTGAAAGATAGGTAATTTATGAAAAAACTCTGTTTGCCTTGTGAGTATGCATTAAAAATATTATTGTTGTTGTTATTACATTGTGTTATAGGTATTCCGATTTGTGCGTCAGATATGTTCAGTCTAAGCAAATTCGTGTCAAATATGGTTTAGTTCGATGTATTTTTTGCACAAAATTTTGAAAGAGAATTGTTAGCAAGGAACAGAATGCATTGAAGCAAGCACACAAACAAAAAATTCGAAACGAAAACAAGCAAAAAGTGATAAAAAATCAAAAAGCTAAAAATGAGAGATTATATATATATATATATATATATATATATATATAGAAAAAAGTACAATATTTTTTTTTCACTTATACGTGGTATGTGAACCTCATTTGTATTATCTTATGGGTGATTTCTCGTTGTTGTAGTTAACGAAGCTCACCACTGAACTGGCTAAAAAAAGAAAGAAGTGTGCTAGAGTGAGACAAGCAATAATTGATGAAGAAATGTCAAAGTTACCTCCAACCCAACGAGAAGCTTTCAAGGCATGCTTTGATGCCGCAAAAGTTTCTGACCAAGGTCGAAAGTACACACAACAATGGATCTATGAGTGTCTATTGATGAGAATTAAAAGTAAAAAGTTGTATGATCACATGAGGTCACATAAAATTCTATCATTACCTCACGAAAGTACCCTAAATAAGTACTTAAAATGTATTGGAAGTGCTTATGGATTTAATCCCGCGACATTCGACTTATTGAAAAAACAATCTGAGCAAAAGAATCCTGCAGAAAGAAGAGATAAAACAATGTCACTGAAAATAATAAATTAAAATTTTTTTTTCTCCCCAAATCCCAATTTATCCAAATGTTATGCATTATACAAGAGCTCTTTTAATTGACGAAATGAAATTGGCGGAGAACTTACGCTTTTACAGGAATTCATGTCAATTTCACGGCTTCGTTAATTTAGGTGATCATACACATACCCCACACGATCAGAAACATGAATTGGGGGATCACGCTCTGGTTTTCATGTTTCAACTCTTTCGAGGGAAGTGGGTACAAGCACTTGCTTGTTTCTTGAGTAAAGATTGTGCAAAAAGTTCTGTGCTGCACTGCCTTATTTTGGAGTGTTTGATGCTCCTTGAACAAAACGGTTTTCAGTGTGATGTTATTACCACTGACGGTGCAACTTGGAATCGAAGTACTTAGAAAAGGTTTGGGATAGAGGGAGAGAATGTGTTTTGCGAACATCCATACGACAGAAAACGAAAGTTGTGGTTTTGTTCCGACTTCCCCCATTTAATAAAAAACTTACGGAATTTTATAATAAAGAGTCCGGAAACATGGGTAAATATTCTTCGACATTTTAAAATAAAGTCCACAGCCCTTCCTAAAAGTATTGAGTTAATTAACTGATTTTTTTTATAAACACCTGATGGAGTTATAAAAATGAGCCATTGGCAGACAATATTAGATTGTGAAAATAATCCTTATGGTCTACAAGTGGCACATAAATTGACTGCAAATCATCTAAAGCCTTTGTATTATCAAAAAATGAATGTTCCTCTGGCGTTTGAAGTAAGTAACTAACTGTAATTCCAATGAAATAAGCACTATGTTACATTCATGTTCTTTTCTTTTCAGTTATTTTCTGATCGTGTAGCTGCTGCGATGCAAATTTTTCGAAAATTTACCTCTAATCTCTAAAATGCAGAACCGACAATAAAATTTATCAAACGGATAGGCAAGTTGATAAAAGTTATGATGTCTCGGAAGCCATCTGATGCATTGAAACCTAACACTCAAAGTCATCAAGTAATCAAAAACTTCCTGATTTATTTGAAAGAATGGGAGAAAGAGGCAAAGAACCATAATTATAACTTCCTGTCAGATAGTACCAGTTATGGTTTGAAAGTCACATTGAGTGCAACACTGGAGATCCTTCAGTTCTTGACGTATGAAAATAATTATAAATATTTAATGACAGCCAGATTAAATCAAGATGCATTAGAACGATTCTTTGGCTTAGCGAGAGGAGTGTGTGGTTCTAATGACCACCCTGATTCAATATTGTTTGGCCAAATGTTCAGATTGATGAGCACTTATTCTCTGATTAAACCGAGTAAGGGGAGTAACGTTGCTGGAGGCAAAATGCTAAATTCTTTAATAAATTTCAAAGATTTATCTCAAGACCATAGCGGACGTCAGGAATTCCAAGAAATTATGGATAGTATTATTGAAATGGGGAAATATCCAGAAAATCGTATTCATAATCAAGTTACAAGTAACAAAAAACCGGAGCAGAGTGAGACCGAAGAAGTTCAACGTTCTCTAATGGGATACATGGCTGGATATATTGTGAGGAAATCGCATAGGTGGACGAAATGTACCGATTGCATTCAAAGCATCCAATCAACAAATCCAGATCATGCAAATTATGAACTAATTTCTTTATTGTCGCGTAGACATTTAATCTATCCCTCTGAGAGGTTAATTGAATTAATAGAAGAAATAGAGAAAACTGTATTGAAAACCGTAAATTCGGCAGGTATCAACTGCGATACAATTTTTCAAATAAGTTATGCATTTCAAGAGTTGTCGCTTCCTCTTATTGGATGCTCTAAACATATGGAATCCTTGACGAAATCCGTAGCTAGTTTTTATATAATAATTCGTGCTGAGTTTTTAGCAAAACGTGTTAACAAACTAAAATCTGCTAGTAGATTGAAAACTCGACAAAACCGAAAAAACGCTAAACTTTGAAGACTGTAAACATATATATATAAAATAACATATATAATATATATATATATATATATATATATATATTATATATATATATCATATATATTTTTATATTAAACATTTATTGATAATAAATTATATAAAAAAAAATTTATATAATAACGGATGTTTATATATTTAAATCTTCATAGTTCTTTTATCACAATTTTAGTCCTTCTAACAAATGTATTATCCCTGATATATCTTCGAGCGCTTTAATTCTATCAAATGTTATCTCCAAGGTATAAACTTATTATTATAGAATACATTAATTTCTAAGGTGTCCATTATGACAATGTCTACACCTTCCTGGCGATTCTCTAACATTTCCACGAACGAAACGCAATTATCATATTTAATGTCTGCCCAATTACATGGTTTTTCTATAGCTTTTATATTATTATATAAGTCAATGAAAGTACATTTTTTAACAATAGAATCGTCTGAGTACCTACAATTATTATCCATGATTCTTAATTGTTGAGTATAAATAATCAGTAGATTGTCGAATAATTAAATAATAAAATGTATGTACAATGAATGATAGAGACTATAGAACATGTTATCTATACAATTATAACATTTATAATATAATTATGACGTTGTTATTTACAATTCAGATTTTCATTCGGAGATTCTTAAACATGGGCAATTTAATCAATTAAATTTTATTTTAGTTTCTCATACAACTCATTTTTCAGTCAACGGAAAGGAAAAACGTTCTGTCTCAATTCCTCGCTTAAACTTTTAGACTCAAAAACTGTATCATTAACAATACTAACGAATCATGTATCAAAATCATTATCATTTAAGAGTCTTCCAAGCTCGTCGAAGACGAAAATCCTTTTCGGAACAGCTGTACTTCTCCATTTAATACTGAAAAAAAACCATTTACCATAATTTGAATAAATTTAAAATAAAATTTGTGCGTAATGTAACATAATAGAAAACAAAATGTAGCAGTTGATATACCATTCCAAAGTTTCAATTAATATAATAACGTATAATGAAAATATGTCAATACTAACCTCAAACTGGCTTTTTCACTTCATTTGTATATCAAAAACCTCTTTGTTCTGTTAAAAATTTTCCATATAGTTTCGAATTTTTGGTCCTCGCACTTTCATGTCACATTCAGTATTATGAGAAATACAAAAAAGTACGAGAAATGTTACCGGAGTTATTTTGTATGTGCACGATTCTAACTCCCTATTAACCTGCAATCTGTCCTCCTCAAGCCATCGGAATTTTGGTACTTTGCGATTTGCAATGTCACCTATAAGTACCTATAGGTACTATTACCGAGCTTCGGTTTTCGTCGCATGTCCGATACATATAGTTCGGCCTCCTTATCTCTATTCATCATGGCTATGACGTAGCTACTTAGCACGCGCCGGCTATAGGCGCGGGTCCAATGGAGATCCGTAAACCTAACCTTAACCGTAAGACCGTAACCGTAACACGTTGTGTTCGTATTCGCTCCGTGCGTTTCAGCGCCATCTACCGCTATCGCCATGCAATAAAAGTGGAAACAACGATGAGATATGAGATATGTTTATTATCTCATATCTCATCGTTGATTATTACTAAAACAATATATATGTTGATTATTACCAAAGCTTCTTGTGCAATAGATGCAGTGTATTTTTTTACATTTTACTGTTAATAATTTCGGTAAGTAAAAATTGCTATACGCGCCATAATCTATGATTGTTACTATATAATTGGAGGTTGACTGCACAGCGGTATTTATGTCACTTTAATTACTGGAACTCCTATTTTTTATATCAAAAAACAATAAATAATAATTACTGTTAATTAAATATTGCTTTAAAAAATGTCTGTAATAAAAAGTAAAAAATGTAGATTCAATAAAGTTACTTTTTCATACAAGTTATATTGAAAAAAAAAAAAAAAAATTTCAGTTCATTATTCTTACAACTTCTGACGCAACAACTACGATGACCCATTTTTAATAATAATACGTCTAGTTGAATAGGAAAATATTCCACCCTGAGTTCACTATTCTCTCACCCGAGCTGTTGTAACTAGTATGTAATCTTAACGCCATCTATCGTTTCTAGTTTTATGTTTTTTTTCACCATGCGTGCACACCTAGTGCTACTCTATTACACTTTTATTTTATCACTAAGTTGTCGGTCTGCGCGCGCTAAATTATTATATCTGTTGGTACTCTCTGCGTTCGTTACACTCCTCCCTTCGAGTCTTTTCTACAGCGGCACACGGCACGTTTTTTTTGTAACGGTTATTGAAATATACGTTTATCTAAAAACTCGAACTGTCGTACTCTGCCTTAGAAGAAAGCCCTTTTTACAACAGGTTATGGGCCCAGGGCGTATTCAGTAAGAAGAAAGCCGTTCCTGTGACTTAGTGAATTGTTAAAAAGAAAATTCACAATGCCGACCGATGCATCGACATCACGAGATTCACGAGACTCGCGAAGCGTATTGCCACCAGCTTCGATTAAGTCACTTTCTGGTCGAGAAGGATATTCTACGTGGAAGTTCAAGATGAAGGCTTATCTATATAATGCATGAAAAATTATGGCATGCTGTCACTGGATATCCTGAAGGAGACGCAACCGGAGAAGAGGTTAAGGCTGAGAAGGATGGGATGGCCCTTGCCGCTATGTCGCTGACACTCGACGATACTGCTATAGTTCATGTAAGAACGTGCATCACAGCAAGATGTATGTGGGAATGTCTCAGGCAAGCATACGAAGACAATGGCCTTGGACGACGCTTAAATCTGCAGCGAAGACTTTATCGTCTACAGCGTGACGACTTCGATACCATGGATGCCTATATAGCAAAGGTTATGTCGACTGTACAACAGTTAGCTGAAATAGGAAAAGAGATAGATGATGAAACTGTTGGCGCGATTCTACTGGGTGGACTTCCATCAAAATATGATCCCCTGGTAATGGCACTAGAAAACTCCAATAGACAGATTAGTGCAGCAGATGTTAAATCTAGACTTCTAAACGAAGCTGCTAAAAAGGAAGGTGAACCAGCTGCGAATGAATCGGCTCTAGCATTGAAAACGCATTTCAACAAGAAGAAACTGCCGTCGAATGCAAAAAATAAGCCAACAAATTTAAAGAAAGGCAATAATAAAAGGAAGCCTGTTACTTGTTACACATGTCAACAACCAGGACATAAGAGTCCAGATTGCCCGAAGAAAAGTCCAGATTGCCCGAAGAAAGAACAAACATCACCCACGGATAAGAAGAAAGACTACGCACTGCTCACGATGATGGTAACCCCAGGCTCTTCCGGAACTTCAGTTAATCGAGAGGAAGTTGCTCTACTCACCCAGCGGTCTGAGATGAAAGAAGAAGCTGCTATGGAAAGTAATTCACATAAACCAGATCCTGATGCGTGGTACGTGGATTCTGCGTCAACTGCTCAGATGTCATGTCAAAAACATTGGCTAGAGAACTTTCGCGAAGACGTATGTAATGGCATAGAAATTACAGTAGCGAATAATGAAAAATTACGTAGTAATGGTGTAGGTTTCTTTCCAATTAAGAATATTGAAGGTATTACTGGAATAACTAATGTAGTACATGTTCCTAACTTAAATACTAATTTGTTATCTGTAAGTCAGACAGTTAAAAAAGGCTTTACTTTTGTTTTTAATGAACAAGGATGTAAGATATATCGTACAGAAAATTGTGAGATATCTGGAGATGTGGTATTAACAGCGTTTAATGACAAAGGAATGTATAGGTTAGATTTTAATAGATCTTTAAGTGCATATACTACTGTAATTAATTCTACTGCAGATCTTTGGCATAAGAGATTAGGACATTTATGTCGATATGGAATGAAATTAATGCAAAATGGTTTAGTTACAGGTGTAAAATTTACAGGAGATAGTAATAAGACCTGCGTTAGTTGTCTTGAAGGAAAACAAGCTAGATGTCCATTTAAGAAGATTGATTATAAGCGAGCTACTACAAAATTAGAATTAATTCATTCGGATGTATGCGGTCCAATGAGTATAGAATCTATTGATGGAAAAAGGTATTTGCTTATCTTCATGGACGACTATTCGAGAAAAATATTTGGTTATATTTTGAAATCAAAAACGGAAGTTTTAGCCAAGTTTATCGAATTTAAAGCTTTTGTTGAAAATCAATCAGGACTAAAAATTAAGGCGCTCAGATCTGATAACGGCACCGAATATGTAAATGAGAATTTTCAAAAGTACTTAACAGAACAAGGCATCAAGCATGAGACGACTGTACCTTACTCACCCCAGCAGAATGGAATTGCTGAGAGAACCAACCGCTCTGTTATTGAGAAAACTAGATGTCTGCTTCAAGATGCAAAACTACCTAAAGGTTATTGGTCAGATGCGTGTAGGACAGCGATTTACTTGAAAAATAGGTCCCCTCATAGGTCAATAGTTGGTAAAACCCCAGAAGAAGTATGGACGGGTGAACGTCCTGACCTCAGTCATGTAAAGGTTTTTGGATGTCGAGTGTATGCTCATGTTCCTAAACAAGAAAGGAAGAAGTTGGATGCTAAAAGCAAGGAGTGGATCTTTGTTGGATATTCACAAAATCCCACGGCGTACCGACTAAGAGACCCAAGCTATCCTAAGAAGCTGATTGAATCAAGAGATGTTGTTTTCTTAGAAGATAGGTTTCAAAGTACAGACCAATCAACTGAATCTGTAGTTTCTTTAAATCAACTGGTGTCCGCATATCCTGAAGAAGAAATTGCACAAGAAGAAATTGCACAAGAAGAAATCGCACAAGAAGAATTAGTCTCGGAAATTGAAAGTGATGACTCTTTTCAGTCTATAAATAGCGACGTACAAGAAGAGGATCAACCGGCTCAAGATGACAACTCGGATAATCAAGAGAGAAGATATCCAAATAGAGAGCGTAAGAAGAAAGAGTTCCCCGACTACGTGCTGTATGAGACTACGTGTATCGTTAATGAAGAACCATTATCCGTAAAAGAAGCTATGGAGAGAACAGATAAAGATGAATGGAAGTTGGCAATGGAACAAGAGATCCAGTCACTAAAAGATAATAAGACGTGGACTTTGGTTGATAGACCTAAAAATCAAAAAGTAATTCCTTGCAAGTGGATATATAAAATTAAAAGAAATGAAGAAGGAGAAATTAGTAGATATAAAGCACGTCTAGTAGCGAAAGGTTTCAATCAAGTCATGGGGATTGACTATGAAGAAACTTTTTCCCCCGTAGTTAGAAGTTCTACATTACGTTCTTTAATTGCATTAGCCGTTGAACGTGGAATGGACATGGATCATCTTGATGTGGATACAGCTTTTTTAAATGGAGAGTTGGAAAAACAAATATACATGGAGCAACCAGAAGGATTTAAGGAACCATGTTTACTTACCAAATCCATCTATGGTTTAAAGCAAGCTTCACGTTCATGGAACAAAAAGGTTCACGCTGTGTTACAAGAATTTGGATACAAGCAGTCAAGTCATGAACCTTGTGTATATTTCAAAGTTATTAGAGACAAGATAATAATAGTGGGAGTCTATGTAGATGACTTCTTCATCGTTTCAAATGATTCAAAAGAAAAGTTAAAATTGAAGAATCAACTTAAGAGTAAGTTTAAAATAAAAGACTTAGGTGAGGCCAAACATTTTTTAGGACTCTCGATCGAACGGAATAAGAAGACAGGCGAAGTATTCATTCATCAGAAGCAGTACATAACGGAGATTCTAAAGAAGTTCGGAATGATTGAAAGCAAACCAGTTGCAACTCCAGTCGATCTTGGCATGAAAGGAGCTGAAGATACCAGTAAGAAGATTACAGATGTTCCTTATCAAAATGTTATAGGATCGCTTATGTACCTGGCGGTAAACACCAGACCAGATCTCGCTTTTATAGTGAGTTTCCTCAGTCAATACAATGTTGAACATACTGAAATGAAATGGAAAATGCTGAAGAGAGTACTTCGTTACTTAAATAATACCAAGAACTTAGGTATAATGTTTAAACCTACAGGAGAAGATATAGTAGGATTTGTAGATGCGGATTATGCAAATGATCAAGAAGAAGGAAAGTCGTATACGGGCTACGTGTTCAAATATGGAGGTGGACCGATCTCCTGGGAAAGTAGAAAACAAAGATGTACTTCAATGTCATCAACGGAATCAGAATATGTGGCCATGTCGGAAGCAGCTAAAGAAGCAGTCCATCTGCAAGGATTCTTCACAGAATTGTTGAAAGAAAAGAAGACTATTCTTATTTACAATGACAATCAAAGTGCACAAAGATTGGCTCATAACCCCGTGTTTCACAAACGAGTCAAGCACATTAAGGGGGTCATCCCGTGTGACGGCTTCAAAAAATCGATTTTTTTTTTGCATAAATCTAATCTAGAGCATGCATAGAATATACTGGCAAAGTAATTTTCCGAAATTCGAAGTCATTGAAAAGTTACAGCAGTGAGAAGGTAAGGTGTTTATGCACGCAGTTGAGCGCTCGGCGGGGCCGATAACAAGAGCTATTGTATACCTTCAGATTGTAAACTGAAGCCGATTCTAATCACACGCACACATATTTAGAGATATGTTGATGTCTTGAAACTCAAATTGAATACAACGGTTGCTTAGTTTTGGCTTCGCAGTCAGCGGCGTAATAGCTCTTGAGTCGTCGTAAGCAGTAATATTTTACCGTGCAAGTGTTTCAAGTTTGCGATGAGTGACAAGAAAGGAACAAGAAAAACTCACGCTCATGCTGAGCGAAAAAAGAAGAGAAAATTTCAAGGAAACCGTTATTCATTGGAAAATGATCTGGATTATACGTCGGCATCAGCGAAGAAACTGCTTGGAAGCATGAACCTGGAAGTGCCTGTTGCTTCGAATTTTGCGTACTGTATCTTAGAATTTGCATCTGTATTTTCGGCAATTTCAGCAAATGTTATATGCAAAGAGTGTAAAAGTGACGTGACCTTTAGTCAGACGATTTTACGAGGCTTGGGTTTTAAAATTCTTATGTCGTGTAAGTGCAGTACAGATAAAACGATAAACTCGGGTCCAATGATTCAAAATGCTTTTGAAATTAATCGGCGCTTTGTTTTTGCGATGCGGTTGTTAGGTGTTGGCCACGAAGGAGTGAATCTTTTCTGCAGTTTATTGGACATTTGTCAAGGTATAGGAAACTCGACATATACCGCGCTTTTGGAAAATATTCACACAGCCGCATCTGCAGTGTATGAGTCCGTTCTATCCTTTGCTGCCACACAAGAAAAAAATATGAATGAAGAAGCTGGGAAACCGCAAATTGAATTAACAGTTTCCGGAGATGGAACTTGGAAAAAACGCGGCTTTTCATCTCTATTTGGAGTATCGACGTTAATTGGAAAGTATTCTGGGAAAGTGATAGATGCGATGGTTATGAGTAGTTTTTGTGGTGCTTGTAATCTGTGGAAAAAGTTAAAAAATACTGAACCAGAGAAATACGAGGCATGGTATGCAGATCATGAATCTGAGTGTTCGATAAATCACACAGGAAGTTCCGGTAAAATGGAAATTGATGCCATTGTTGCAATGTTTTTACGCTCGATCGAAAAACACGGCGTGAAATATTTGACGTATGTCGGCGACGGTGACAGCAAGACATTCAATGGCATTTTAAAAGCTGAGCCTTATGGTAATGACTCTCCTGTTATTAAAAAAGAGTGTGTTGGGCATGTTGAGAAACGGATGGGAACACGACTCCGAAATGCTAAAAAGAATAATAAAGGTATTGGTGGCAAAGGTCAGGGCAAGCTAACAGACAAGCTAATTATTGAAATGACAAAATTTTATGGCTTAGCCATTCGTCGCCATCCCGATTCATTAGAAGAAATGAAGAAAGAAGTTTGGGCCACATTCTACCACAAATGCTCTACCGATGAAAATCCTCAGCACCAGAACTGTCCAGCAGGCGAAGGTAGCTGGTGTAAATGGCGGCAGGCTGAAGCTAAGAACACGCTCGACCAATTCCACCACGAGAAGGCCCCATTATCCAAGGAAGTACAAGCAGTAGTTAAATCTATCTATGAAAATTTATCCAAGGACGATCTTTTGACCCGATGTTTAGGAGCAGAGACGCAGAATAATAATGAGTCGTTAAATTCACTCATTTGGACGTTCGCTCCGAAACATCTACATTCAGGCGCTCAGATAGTTCAGATTGCAACTTTTTTGGCCGTCATCATCTTTAATGAAGGCTTCCAAGGCATTATTAAGATAATGCATACGATGGGATGTTCAATTGGACGATCAGCGCACGCTTATGTAGAGCGCCGCGACGATGCCCGGATCAGCCGTTCCGAGCAGCGCATGAGCGACGCGGCAAGAGAGGCTAGAATTTCAGCCAGGGAGGAGCAGTCGGCATTACAAAATTTTCAAGAAGAAGAGGAAGGGATACTCTATGCACCAGGAATAGCAGATTAGTGGTAAGCAAAAATTTCATGGTGTAATTCATACGTGAACTTTCAAACGCGTTTTTCTCAAAACTGTATTTTTTAAACTGGTGTCCATGATTTCTCGAAAACGGTTCAATGGATTTAAATAAAATTTGAATGGTAGATTCAGCACATGTGTGGCTATCGCGGGAACTAGAATTTTTAAAAAATATTGAACCGTTTTCTGTCCGCATAAAAAAATAGTCGCAAAAAATCATGTTATTTTGAGTTATAATTTTTAAAAGCATGCAAAAAATTGAATTTTTAATATTTTCAAATAATCCTAGTTCCCGCGATAGCCATTTATCTATAGATTAAAATGCAATTTGGCTTTTTTATTTCAGATAAACCAGTCTGCCGGAATCGTGGACACCGTTTGTCTGCTTTTTTTTTACATGGGTGCCATTCCAGTGATGTAACTCGCCATCGACGCTATATTTTCAAATAAAAAAATTTACACATATAGTTTTAGATGTAATAAATATATAGTAAAAATTTAGAAGCTCTGTATTTTTTCATTTCGCCGCAAAAAAATGCAAAAAAACCTTAAAAAAAACGGTCATCACACGGGATGACCCCCTTAAGCCAAAGTATCATTTTATTAGAGAGCAGGTACAAGAGGGTAATATTAATATCAAGTACATGTGTACGGAAGATATGATAGCTGATGTGCTTACTAAAGGTCTTGGACGCCTTAAACACCAAAATTGTTTGAAAGGTATAGGAATGAGGAATGCTACATAAAGTATAGGTGTTAAATGTATTAACATGTTTTTTGATTTCAAGAATATATTTTTTGTTGCAACCTTTTTACACCAAAGAACATAAGATTTAAGTTTTATAGTTTTGTATAACAATAGATGTCCTTCGATTAAGGGGGAGTGTTGTAACTAGTATGTAATCTTAACGCCATCTATCGTTTCTAGTTTTATGTTTTTTTCACCATGCGTGCACACCTAGTGCTACTCTATTACACTTTTATTTTATCACTAAGTTGTCGGTCTGCGCGCGCTAAATTATTATATCTGTTGGTACTCTCTGCGTTCGTTACACTCCTCCCTTCGAGTCTTTTCTACAGCGGCACACGGCACGTTTTTTTTGTAACGGTTATTGAAATATACGTTTATCTAAAAACTCGAACTGTCGTACTCTGCCTTAGAAGAAAGCCCTTTTTACAACACGAGCGCTTTCGTAGCTCGTGCTATCCCCTCCAACCAAACGCACAGAGCGAATAATTTTGTTTAGAGTTCGGATTGAGGTAGCGTGGAAAGCGGACGTTTTTCGTTGGCGGGAATTCGCGAGTCCTTTTACGGTTAACTTAAACGAGCTATTAAAGCGTTAGAGAGTGAGTAAGAGGGATAAGGAGGATCTAAAGAGTTGCCACATCAATTTGAGGAGATTTTTAGAAGAATTTTAGGTCCCCCGTCGGAGGGGGGACGACTGTTAGGATGCTAGATACAAATGTAGGTTATGACAGAGACAAGGACGAGAGCCAACCCAAGAATAATAAATTAAACGAGAAGGATAAAATGGATTTAGTAGATAATCACGGAGGGAATGACGCAATACATACAATGAAGGAACAGCTAGTGAATACAAAAGATGAAGCGAAGGATAAGTATCTAATGAGTAGAAAAGATAAGATATTTATGAATATCAAAGGTAAGTTAGTTAAGTACACGCATGAATATGAAAACAAATTAGCAGGTGACACTAATTCCATCCCACGTTTCGAGAAAGAATTCGAAGGTATGAAAATTGTGTGTTGTAGATTAACTACTCAAAATATCTGTAACAAAAAGGGCATGAATAAGATCAAAATACAAATGTTTCTACATAAAGCCAGATGTTATCCAGACGATTTTGAAATGGATCAGTTTAATTTAGCTAGACTTAAGTTTATAAATATGACAGATGCAAATTCTTGTTTAGATAAGCTGTGTAGAGAGTGCAAAGATAAGGTTCATGTATATATCGATGATAGATCAATCACATGTAAAGGGGTGATATCGGATTGGCCTTTTAGTATTCCCGAGTTATGGGATACAATAGTAGATAAAGGTAATATTATGCAAATTGAAAGAATGACTAGAAAGCTTTTTGATAAGAAAAAACAATCCAGGATAGAAAACGATACAGATAATATATGCATCATTTTTAATAAAAACGTTCTTCCAAATAATATATCCATATTTGAAGGTTATGGCCATCTGAAGGTTAGACCATATGTAGAAGCGGTTAAACAATGCTTTAGATGTTTCAGATTTGGACATGTCAAGGCAGTGTGCAAAGGCTCAGAGAAATGCGGTAGATGTGGAAATGAGGCTCACGATGAGTGCAATCTTGAATACTATTGTATTAACTGTGAAGGTTCACATAGATCAACCTTTCGAGGATGCCCGGTGTTCCAATGGAATAGGGAAGTAAAAGTAGTGATGGCGTATCATAACGCAACGTTTTATGAGGCTCAAAGAATCCTAAAAGGCAAAGAAAATAAGACGACTAAGGATTACGATAGATTTACCAAACCCTCGGATTGGCCGGAATTAAAAACATATGCAAAGGTAGTAAAGCAAAATCCTATTGTCCAGAAGAAGATGGATACAAAAAAATCGACCCAATATGAAGATGCACAAGTTGGTTCCAAAAGATCGTCACTGGAAAAAAATCCTAAAGCACTTAAATCGTTAGTAAATAGGCGGGAAGGTAGTCCTAATAGGAATCAATTATATTATAATAGATTTAACATGAGACAGGAAGAAATAAATAGGGATAAAAGAGGTATAGCTATAAGAAGTACAGACGATAAATCAGAAAATGAAAGTAGGGTTATTAAAAAAAGAAGAAGCAATATAGATAGTCATGAAACTAATGGGATCGGAAACTTTTTTAGAGATATAATGTCTCAAATAGCTCAGGAAGAAGTAAAAAATAGCTTAAGAGACGTGGAAATGTTAGATATTAATAACGGGTATAGTAACTCGGATGATAACTATGATAGGTTTTATGATAAGGAAATAAAAGTATATAATCAAGAGCCGGTGGATCAGAGAAATAGAGAGAAAAGTAATAGAAGTCAAAGGTTTAGAGGTCCTGCAAATTATAGATCTAACTATGGTTAAAGTAGTACTCTGGAATGCTCGAGGTATTCGAAACAAGAAATATGAATTCGATTCACATATTAAGCAATTTGATATCGCCGTTATAACTGAAACAAAGGTAAATGATCTGAACAAATTCCAAATATCAGGCTACAACATAATAGGGAAGGAAAGTATAAGTAATAGCGGAGGTATTATTATTGCTATTATAGTAGGAGGATAGAATTTGAAGTTATTAAAGAGTGGTATATTGGTTCCGAAAATGTTGATATTTGTGGTATTAGAATATACAACTCTCAGTTGAAATTCAATCTTATAGCGGTGTATAGAAGGCCGACCGGTAGAGAAGACCCTAAGGTCTGGTCTAATATACTTAATTTTGATAGAAAAGGAATTGGATCTATTGTAATGGGGGACTTTAATGCTCATAATATTCTATAGAATTGCAACGATACGGATTTTAATGGGGAAAATCTACAGGAAAAATTCTTCAATCAGGGTTTCTTATGCGTAAATCAAGATACTTTGTCTAGGCTAAATTACAGAAATCAGATAGCTTCTAATATAGATCTAATTTTCGCGGATGGTAAAATAACTGATTATATTAACTATGAACAAATTCAGGACACTTGGGAGTCAGACCATTTTCCATTAAAAGTAGAAATAGATACAGAGGTCATAGTCTTTAAAAAGATCACTAATAGGTTGTCGACAAAGAATACAAACTGGGAATTGTATCAAAACATAATGAAAAAAAGCATAGAGGAACTAGAAAGTAACATGATAGGCAAAGATCTTCAGACGAGATACTCTTTATTTACTGACAAAATGAAGAGGGCAGTGAATATAGCAACAGGTAGGAAGGAAACATTTGTAAGAAACACAAATATTGAGATAAAGCAAAAAAAGTTAATTAAACAACAAGTAAGATGGTGGGATTCAGAATGCTCATCAGCAATAGAAATACGTAAAAAGAAATTGAAAATATTTAGAAAGCTTCAAACTTTACATTCATTTATAGACTATAAAAAGCAAGTAGCTTTGACAAGAAAAGTACTTAAGAAAAAGAAAAGAGAAAATTTTAAAGCTTTTTATAACAGCATAAATAGATTTTCTAATTTATCTTACGTTTGGAATACAATGAGAACTTTTAAAAAAGCTAGGAGTAGAATAAGCTGGAATAAGTGGCAGATAGAAGATAGAGAAAAAGTCATAAGAGAAGAAATTGATAAATTGTCAGCATTTGGAGTATCTTGGAGGGCAGTAGAGGACGATACATACGATAGAGAGGAAACAGAATTAGATTCGTTATTCTCAGAGGCAGAATTATATAGGGCAATTGGAATGATTAAAAAAGATTCAGCTCCTGGAAGGGATGAAATAGACTATAAAATGATAAAGAATTTACCAAAAAAAGCTCTTCAATTCTTACTACAAATATTTAACGATATATGGTTAGGATCAGGCTTTCCACACGAGTGGAGAGAATATCAGGTCTTATTTATTGATAAGGTGAACAAAAATAAAGTCAGGCCTATATCACTATCGTCATGCATGGGCAAACTAATGGAAAGGTTAGTAAACGAAAGACTTATATGGTGGGCGGAGAAAGAGAAGAAATTACACCCGATGCAAAATGGCTTTCGAAGAGGTAGATCGTGCACTAAAAATCTAGTTAAATTTACATCGGACATCAAGACAGCTTTACTCAGTGAAGAATACGTATTGGCGGCATTCCTAGATGTGGCATCTGCATACGACAACGTTGTCTTTCATATTTTAAAAGCCAAACTAAGAAAGATGGACTGTCCTGGTAGAGTCTTCAAATTTATCAACACCTGGTTAGACAAAAGGGAAGTAGAGTACATCGTAAATAATAAAGTGACTCTGAAAAGAATAATGAGGAAGGGCCTTCCACAAGGAGCTGTCCTGAGCGCTATATTATATGCTCTGAATACTAACGACATTACCGTGGATGTTGACGATGACGTAGAAGAATTAGAATTTGCTGATAATATCGTGGTGTATAGGACGGGTCTTGATAGGAAGCTGAATAAGATGAAGATCGAACAAGCAGTCAACATTATCGCAAGTAACCTTGAGCTGATTGGTTTAGACCTAGAACCCAGAAAAACAACTCTGGTAGAATTTTCGAAGAGCGGCTTCAAAGATGATAACATCTCTATCATGGTAAAAGGCGTGGTAATTCCAAATAAAGATGAATCGAAATTTCTCGGAGTTCGTATGGATAATCGGCTGAAATTCGTAGGCCACATTCAAGAAGTAAGAGCTAAAATTAAAAAAGCAAATTCGATTTTAAAATATTTAAATAGTGTCACCAGGGGAGCAGATTGCGTCACAGCTCTTATGCTATATAAAAGCTTAGTAAGATCAGTTTCCGACTACGGAAGTTTCGTGTACGCCCCCACAAGTAGTACTTTAAGATTAAAACTTGAGAGAGGCCAATTCCAGGGATTAAGAACCGCGATGGGCTTTAGGAATAGCACACCAACAAATGTGCTAGTAGCAGAAGCCAAAGTAGACTTACCAAGCGAGAGAGCCATGATGCTAGCAAAAAATTTCTGTTCCAAGATACTAAAATATGGCAATCCAAAAATCAAAACAAGTATAAGTAACCTAAGCAATAAAGAAATGATACATAGGCTTCGATTCCCACAGAGAAGAAAAAACATAATTTCGATAGCGTGGGATAGAGTCAATCTATTAGCGAAAGATATAGGTCAATCAACAGATAATTTCGAAGTATGGGAAATGAAGTACGAAGATCTTACAGAAGACATAACTATAGAGTTAAAAATAGGACAGTCACATAGCGCTAAAAGGAAAGAAAAGGAAAGAAGAAACCTAGAAGATATGAAATATGGAAATAATGATCTAGACTTTATTAAAGAACTTTGCGATGCACATAATTTGGATAACCCCCAGATTGTTTATACAGATGGTTCAAGAACAGAGGACTCAGTTTCGACAGGAGTCGGCGTGGTCTTTGAAGAGATGGATCAAGCTTTCTATGTCAGCCTTCCGAAAAAGTGTTCGTCATTTTCAGCGGAAGCCTTCGCAATAGCTACTGCATTAAAAAAACTAGAAAAGGATCAAGAACAAGGAGAGAAAAATAATAAGCAAATATTAATATTATCAGATTGCCAGAGTGTATTAAAAGCAATAAAAAACAATAGACTAGATGTATATAAGAGTAGCTTTATATTAGACATTAGAAGACGCCATTCTAGATTAAAAACTAAATTCGGTAGGAAAATTATTTATGGATGGATCCCAGCTCATAGAGGTTATACTGGAAATGAAATAGCAGACAGATTAGCAAAAGTAGGTGCGTCAGAAGTAGAGGAAACAAATATACCCGTCCCGATAACGGACTTAAGAAGCATATTTAGGGAAGAAGCTTGGAATAACACGCAGGATAAATTAATTAGTGAAAGTTCATATAAAGGCAAGGATTACTTTCGAAATTTCCACGACAGAAACAAAAAACAACCTTGGTTTAAAGAAATTAAAGCGGAGAGATATTTTTATTCTTTTATTAATCGTATAAGAGCGAATCACTATAATTTAAACGAGTCTTTAGCTAGAAAAAACTATATAAATATATCTAGATGCGACTGCGGCTACGAAAAGGAAGACATAAATCATGTAATATGGCAGTGTAGTAGGTACGATGTGGAAAGGGAAGCGATGAACGAAGAAATGGTGAAACGTAACATTTACGGAACAGAGAACATAGTGGAATTGATCAAGAGAAAGGACTGGCTTAAAATTGGAGTGATATACAAATTCATTAAACAGATAGGAAGGATTATTTAACAAGTATTGCGTTAATCAGATCAACACTAAAATACGATATATAGCCCAAAGGTGGGGCTGAAGGCGTTTATAACTCCAACCGGAGTTAATAACCTCAAAAAAAAAAAAAAAAACCGTAACCGTAAGAAATCGCCTCCTATCGTCTACAATGACAGCCCATAATCGTAACGAAATGTAACATAAAGAACCGTAAATCCATAACGCGAATTCGTCTTTGAATCGATTCTAACCTGTGTTAACTTTTACAAAGTGCAGAAATTTCGCTATAATGGATATTTACCGTGTTAGAAAAACAGCTCTTGTGGCTATTAACTTAGTTGCGGTAATTCTGCACTTATTGCGGAAAAAGAAGAAAAAGGTTAAACGAAAATATTGGGTTCGGCCAATGTTATTACAGCGGAAGCAAAAAGGCCATTTTCATATTCTCTTTCAATTTATGAAAGACAATGACGATAAACAGTTTTTCAAATTTACTAGATTGACTGTTTTACAATTCAAAAGACTATTAGAATTAGTACAAGAGTCTCTGACAAAGAGAAGTATTCGAGAGCCCCTATCGCCGGAACATCGATTATGTATTACTTTGTAGTAAGTATATTTTGTAATACTTTCAATAATTTATGTGTTTTTTTAAACTATTATAACATATTTTATTTTACGAATATTTTATTTTATAGTTATCTTGCTCATGGTTGCAGTATGCAAACTGTTGCATGGAACTTTTACGTGTCAAAATCAACTGTGAGCAAAGTTATCCGTGACACTTGCAAGATTATATGGGACAAGTTATCGCCTATATGTTTGCCAAGACCTACTGCTGACGATTTCAGAAAGTACTCACGAGATTTCCAAGAGTTGTGGAATATGCCGAATTGTTTCGGGGCGATTGATGGAAAGCACATCGTTGTACAAGCTCCTTACAATACTGGGACCAGTTTCTTCAATTATAAAAAAACATTCAGCATTGTGTTAATGGCAGTTTGTGATGCTAACTACATTTTTACTCTTGTTGATGTTGGTGCTTTTAGTTCACAAAGTGACGGAGGAGTCTTTAAAGAATCAGCTTTTGGAATAGCTCTTGATAACAACAAACTGGAAATACCAGACAATAGCTGCTTACCAGAAACCGACACAAAGTTTCCATATTATATGGTTGCAGATGAAGCGTTTCCTTTGAAAAGCTATATTATGCGACCATATCCTGGAACTAAATTGGACAAAACACAAAAAACTTTCAATTACCATCTTTCTCGAGCACAACGTGTTATCGAAAACTCTTTTGGCATTTTGGCCAGTCGTTGGCGAATCTTCCGATCAACAATTATTGCACATGTTGATACTGCGGAATGGATTGTGTGTGCAGGATTGTGCCTTCATAACTTCCTCCGGATGTCAGAATTATTCTCAAAATCAGAAAATGCTACGTACTGTCCTCCAAATTACGCTGATACATGGGATAACAATGGGAATGTCATATCTGGACAGTGGAGACAATGCGAAGAGAATATCATCTTTAGGAACATGGGAAGAATGGGAGCTAATAATGCTACACGCAAGATTGTTACCTTACGTGACACGCTTGCCGAGTACTTAATTTCTCCAGAAGGCGCAGTTTCGTGGCAAGAAGCATATATTACGAAAGGATCATTTTAATTGTACAATTCGCGAAAATATTAACTATTTAGAACGACGTATATTTTGCAGAATGTTTATTATCATTAAATAACAATCTTATTACGTATTACACATTGTATTTTTAATAAACTTTGGATAACAGCTACATTACAAGTCTCTGTTATAATAATATAATAAACTGCTACATTTATAACATTTTTATGCTGTTTATTTATGTAACATTCATTTATGAAAAAGAAATTCGTACATTGCACAAAATTATAGTAGAGATAGTTTAAAAGTTTTGAAATCATTAATAGCCGACAATTTTTAAAAGTGTTTAGACTCATTTACACATGTGATTGTACTTTAACAACACATAAAACTAAAACTTATTTCTTTGGATTAAATCACATTCATTAATACTATTCTAAAAAAGTACTTTTCTAATTGGAAAGCTTGGACTTATATATTATGTCTTATCTGTACAGTATATATATAGTATATTTACAGCTAATATAAGTATGTAATAACATTTTTACAAAAAATAAGTAACTTTTAAAAATAAGAAACAAGACCAACTTCTTTGGATAGAATCACAAAATAAAAAAAATAAAATACTGTTTACTCTGAGTCAGATTCCAGTTCTAGCATGATGGTGTGGATTTTGGAACAAGCAATTTTTTGATTTTTCTTCGACATTTTCTTCAATTGACTGTACGTAGTCATGCAAAAGTTATAGGCAACATTATCGCTCTTGTCAGCAGATTCACATAGTCCTTTTACACTCTGTAATGCTTCACAAACAACTTGTAAAATATCATCATTGACACTTACATTGGTTTTTACACTTTTTCTTGTTTTGTCATTTACAATGTCTGTATATGTTTTATTGACAGCTGAAGTCTTAACATTCAGTACATTGACATTATTTTCATCCGATGGTTCCATTTTTATTTTCAACAAATCTGATTCTTTGAGCTCATTTCTCACTTGTGGTGTTTCATGCTTGCTTTTGTTATACTCTACAATTTTCAGATATTCAATCACATCTGGATCGTCGGTCTCTAGCGTATCCCATGTAGTAGATTCTTCAGATGGTGACAAGCTTCTTTTCAAAACATTCCCCCGTGTAGATTCTTCAGATAATGACAAGCTTCTTTTTAAAACATTCCCACGTGTCCTGAAATAATTGGAAAAATACTTTTTTTACATGCGTATTTATTGTATGTGTTGTGTATAATGTCTAATACATCATGTCTTGATAGCATAGTCGGCTATCTTTAATTAAGAAACGTACAAATGCGGATAAAAACTTCTATTCGCATGTATGTTTTTGTTAAATATTTTTACTATACGAAGTCAATTTTCAGCAAACTGCATTGCAAGGACACAGTGTGTAAAAAGGCTAAATATAAATACATAATGTAATAAATTTAGTGAACATACTTGAATGGATAATATTTACATAAATTACATACCTTCTACTTTGAACATGAGGTTCTAAGAACTGGAGAGCTTTATACAGATGACTAGGCGTTGACTGTTTTGAGGATCCTGAACCGGATGAAAGCCCTGCTTTTAAAGAACGTCTCTCACGAACAAAACGTTCTCGCAATTGGCTCCATCGGTGTTCGCAGTCAGCAGCTGCATAATAATATGTATGATTAAATTATAGTACACAATACGTATAAACTGTTGTATTACTATAGAACTAAATAAATAATTAAAACTGATAATGCATACATGTACATACCTGTTGCATTCAACGCTTCTGCAATGCTACACCACGAATTTTGTGATTTTAATTTGTCTTTGTAATCGGGACTGCTTTTATTGTATAAATGAGAACATTTCTCCACCAATTCAATTAAACGTTGATCCGTCAAGTCCATTGTAAACATATAACCTCACACCCGTTCTGAATGTAATGTTCTGAACTAACCTCTCTTCGTTACCATAACCGTGGTACGTGCCGTGGTATGCAAAAAGTTCAAATAAACCAACTTTTACGGTTACGGTCTTACGGTTAGGGTTAGGTTTACGGATCTCCATTGGACCCGCGCCTTATATGCCACGATGCCGTGCATTTCGGGAATCGCTCCTCGTGTCTCGCCGAGTGCCGAGTCTCGAGTTGACAAATCGACGATGCGCTATACGTTACATTTACGTTTATATTTACAAATTCTAATTTTTATATTTATAAATAAGTGAATAAATAAATATATCTATATATATATATTTAAAAATTATAAATATAAAAATTGCAAATATAATTAATTAAAAAAATATTTATAAACATAAAAACTAAAATTCGTAAATGTAATGTATAGAAATCCCCGTTCTGACCAATATGCTCTTCTATCAACAAAGTCTTACATTAAAAACCTTTACTTTAGCATAATAGTATTTAAATTTAATATTTAAATACATAACAATAATTACATATTAACTATATCGAGAAAAAAAAACAGTTTATAATGTTCTTTTAACAGTTATTAAATTTATATTAGCTTTTAATGTTTATAAGCGGCCACGAGCAACAACAGAGAGATATTGGATTAAAATAAAAACAATTTCTTAAATAAACAATACACATGGTTAACGTTTCGACTGTACTTAGTCTTCTTTGGAACGGATTACTTCGATAGAAGAAGATAAATATAAAAAAACATGATAATTAATGTTCTAGTTTACATATTAAAATATTAAACATTAGTCTAGACTAAAACATTAAACAATCATCTAATAATATAAACTAAGTAAACAATAATCTAATTAAATCGCAAATATAAAAACGCCAGAATAATTGAATAAAACCATAACAAGATAAATTTATATTGAGAAGTGGTAAAATCTCTTCCGTCAAGAAGAGAATGTAAAGAATTATTAACGGATATGTTCTGATTTAAAAGATCTTTAAAACATATATTTTTCAGGAACTTTTTATAGGGAAACGAAGAAAGTGAATAACGTTAAACTTTGCATGTTCTCTTCACCTTATTTTAAAAGTTTATTTTCATTTTTTAAGTAACAAAAATGTTCTTCTCTTCTGTTATATCCTGGTCGCCATAAATGACAGACGGTGTAAATAATTCTAGCTGTTCTAGGTATCTGAAACGCAAAAAGCTAAAATTTCCTTATTCAGAAGAAAATACCACTGCCATGCGTGGCAACTTTACAAAATTGGTGTGCAGCCTTTTAATGTTCCACCCGGCATTCTAAAAGATGTCTTGAAAATTATGAAAGATGAAGGACATGATCTTACCATAACGGACAAGTTAACTGTGCTAACGTTTGAGGAAATATATATTTCAAATAAATTGGACCTTGAACGAAAGGAACAGAAAGTTTACGGACCTCATAAAACATGCCAATTTATTATGGCACGAGGACTGTTTAAAAAATGGAAACAGCCCGTTTTTTACGATTTTGATACGTCAATGACCCAGAATATAATGTTTAGCGTGATACGTGACCTATATGAAGCTGGACATATTGTTGTGGCAATAACATGTGACATGGGTCCAACTAATATAAAATTATGGAATGAACTGAATATTGGAATCGACATTTCCAGTCATTCCGAAAATGCAAAAATTAAACAGAGCGCCGGAAAGCAATGCTTTATTGTCTATCCTGTAGACAACTCCCTCAAAATTTTTTTCTATGCCGATGTTCCGCATTTATTAAAATTGGCTAGAAATAATTTATTTGATTCTGGTTTTAGAATTAATGAAGAGTTTGTCAATAACAGTTGCTTAGAAGAACTATTAGCACTTAATACAGGAGACTTAAAAATAGCACACAAACTAAATCGAGCACATTTGGATGTAAAAGGATCACAACGTCAAAATGTGAAAATGGCAGCACAGGTTTTTTCAAACCAAAATGCATCGGCTATTCAATGGTGCGGAAAAAAGGACTATTAGCCTGCAAACAATGGAAGCAAATGTCTGTTATACTCAAATATTTAACAATTGGTTTGATGTTTTTAATAGTCAAATGAAATTTGGACATCATAGTGGCTCGCATGCTTATGGTATAAATTTAGAAGAGTAAAATAAAATTATCAATGATATGAGCCAATTTCTACAAGAAATGCGAGTTGGACAGAAGAGGTCAGCTTTACTGCAATTCCAAAAGGAAATTTTAATATGTAACAAGTCCTTAAAAGAAATGTTGCCATACATTCAAGACAAGTATACATTTGAGACATTCCAAATCGAATATCTGTTAACACGCAGATTAAACCAAGATATACTTGAACATTTTTTCTCGTATTTGAGATCAATGGGTGCAGGACACGATCATCCGACGCCTGTGGAACTACAAAATCGCCTAAAATGGTATATCTTAGGAAAGCATTCAGGACACGCAATTTCGCCAGGAGAAAATACGGAAGGAGACAGTAGCTCTACACCATTAATCGACATTGAAGATACACGTGTTGATTTCATCAATGCAACATGCTCGCAATTCCTATCTGACAAAGAACAAATTATGGCCGAAGAAGAATTATTTATGTACGTAACAGAACCAGACAAAATTTCTACTGACAATGCAAAGGAAAAAGAAGAAAAAGACAATAACAATGAAGAAGAAAAAAATACTGAAAAATTTTTTAAATTTTTTTATTTAATTTGTAGTTGATATTCAATATATTCTGCATAATATATATTTTTTTAATAGTGGAAACTATTTTCATTAATCACTAAATCTGCGTATTTATGAAAAATGGAAATTCATGAAAACTGGATAAAATTACGAACTTGCCGACTTAGTTTTGTTGCTAATTGTCTTTCCAGAGCTACATTTAAGAAGTTACAACCCTACTCCAGACGAAATACAGTTGCTGGAGGATTTCGAGCGAGTTTCAGCTAGCGAAATCATAGAAAAGAATGCGCTGTTATACATAGCCGGTTACGTAGCACATAGATTTCGAAATAAATACAGCCACTTGAGTGTTCCAACCAAGAGTCTTCCCAATTTATCTGACGATTGGGTTTCCTTCCTTTCCAGAGGCAACTGCATCTATCCTTGCTCAAACTTCCAGAAAACAGCAGAAATAATGAATGAAGAATTCGAAAAGTTTCATGGAAATTTTTTTAATAAAAAATAAAAAATTTTTGATAAATTGACAGACATTGTTTGCGAAAAAACACATGATAGTTTTCCAAAAACAGTAATTGCATGTCTAGTTCGTACTAGAACATATATAAGATTACGGAAAATAAATAAAGACATCGTGGAAAATAATTTAACAAAGAAAAAGAACAGAAAAATGTATAAAATATGTAACAAAAAGAACATTGACAACAAATAATATTCTACAATGCCTTACAATCAACATTTTAATTTCAGTAAATTCAATTTATTTCTCGATTAACTGGCGCAATATGTACAAAAATGCACGACGTTTCGGCTCACGATTCGAGCCCTTTTCAAGTGCAAACTGAAACAGGAACAGCGAGAAAAAACAAACAATATAAATGAATCGAGATAAATATTAAATTAACAACGTTAAATAGTGAGCAATACCTATATCATCTATTGACTCGTCACATAATTAATACAGATTCCTGAGTTCACGAGCATGTTCCCGCATGGCCATAAAGGTCAGCTGTGGACCAAACTTAATTTGTAGCAACAATGATATGAGGAGAGAAAGCGACGATCAAGAAAACTTACGAATTCCGTGATAACTTTTCGCGTATGACAGATTCTTCGTTGCGACATGTTACATGTATGCGAGTGCTTAGGAGACTGAGCGGCCAAAGAAAGAAACAAGGTGTCCCGAGATATAAATATAAACATTTAAACAGACATGATGACACTGTCGTATATCGAGTTTAAACTTAAGTTCTCCGTATCTTTTTTTAAATTAATCGTGTTCTTATTTTTCTTTATAAAGAACATCTCAGCGATCTCCCTCATTTTCCAGTGAGGTTCTTTGTGTAATATTTTCGGATCTGACCACTTAAAATTATGGTCATTCTGTATCCGGTGTTTACTTACGACAGAGAAATTGCTGGCATGTTTTTTGATATCGCTGAAATGTTCCTTCACTCTTGTTTCAAGATGTCTCTTCGTCTGGCCAATGTAGGACGCGTCGCAATTCTCGCAATCAATTTTGTAAACTACATTAGTTTCCCTGTTAGTCGCTAATCTGTCCTTGCCCTCCTGATGACAGCACTGAGTTTTTTCGGTATCTTATATACTACATCACAGCGGACTCTCTCAAGAGTACCCCGTATGCCCGCGCTTAAGTCCTTCACGTAAGGGATCACCACACATCTGCGTACGTCAAACGTGCTGTCGCGTTCGGAATTGTTAGCGCTCAAAACCCTTCTATTTTCTAATTGTCGCAATCTATTGTTAATATGCGTCGTTAATTTAATATTTATCTCGATTCATTTATATTGTTTGTTTTTTCTCGCTGTTCCTGTTTCAGTTCGCACTTGAAAAGGGCTCGAATCGTGAGCCGAAATGTCGTGCATTTTTGTACATATTGCGCCAGTTAATCGAGAAATAAATTGAATTTACTGATTTTATTCACTGGCGGACGAAATTATTACCGATTTTAATTTCATATATTAAACTAAAGAAATCAAATATTTTTTTGAATGTTGTACGCTGGACATACCTGCCGAATACATTTTCAGGATGTCTTCCACCCCTATAGAAAGATTACCAAACTACTAGTTTTAATGCTGTTTCAGATAAGTATACTCTCTCTCTCTTTCCTTCTTAAATTTCCTCCTTTCCTACATTTAATAACCAATATAACTAATTATTAATATAACAAAAATATTGTAACGTTGTTTTAAAACTGTAGATTATACCTTTTTTAAAAAAAGGTAAAAAAAGCGCCAAGTACACGTATAGTAGTGTATATGTTGTTAAATAAAAAAAAAGAAAGTGGTAGTATTATACCTCGAAAAAACCTAAGTAACAAGTGGTAGATCTTTATATCTCGAAAAATCTCGAAAAAATCTAAGCAGTAGTATCTTTATTTCCGAAAAATTATAACCCAAGTGATACACGTCACAAAATTATGTTACCTTATCAAAAAGAAGAGTCGCGCTTCAAGTGATCTATTACAATTACAAAAAAGAAATGATATCTCTTTAAATTAGAGCGCCAATTACTGAGAGAACATGTATATTGCCTCAAAAAATAATTGTTGCACTACTTTGAAAAATCTTTACATTGTGTCAATTAGAAAAAAATGTATGATAACAATTTTATAAGATTAAAAAATTTTATTTAAATTTAACAAGGGAATACAAGATATTTAAATACAAAGTTTACATGTGTATTTTTTAGTGGTCACAAAGAATTACAGAGGTAACAGTACAAAATAAAAATATTTTATTAAAATATTTAATCCAACGAGGGAATACAATTTGTATTTAAATACAAAGTTTATATATGTATTTTTCAATAGAATAAAAGATTTAATCACAAAGAATTACAGAAGTAACAGTACAAAATAAAAATATTTTATTAAAATACATAAATTTTTCTTGTAAAAAAACTTGGGGCGCTGCTAGACCTTTTAAATAAATAAGGACAACAATAAATAAAAATAATTCAGAGAAGAATGCAATGGGAGTAATATTAAATGATTATCAGCGTGGATGTGGGAGTGAGTGATATGGGTGTGCGTGACTACGCGGACGGCGGATAATGCGGCTTATAATTAAGTATAAAATAAGTTTATTTATTTATTTAAAATTTCGAGGTCTAGCAGCGCCAAGTTTTTTTACAAGAAAAATTTATGTATTTTAATAAAATATTTTTATTTTGTACTGTTACCTCTGTAATTCTTTGTGATTAAATCTTTTATTCTATTGAAAAATACATATATAAACTTTGTATTTAAATACAAATTGTATTCCCTCGTTGGATTAAATATTTTAATAAAATATTTTTATTTTGTACTGTTACCTCTGTAATTCTTTGTGACCACTAAAAAATACACATGTAAACTTTGTATTTAAATATCTTGTATTCCCTTGTTAAATTTAAATAAAATTTTTTAATCTTATAAAATTGTTATCATACATTTTTTTCTAATTGACACAATGTAAAGATTTTTCAAAGTAGTGCAACAATTATTTTTTGAGGCAATATACATGTTCTCTCAGTAATTGGCGCTCTAATTTAAAGAGATATCATTTCTTTTTTGTAATTGTAATAGATCACTTGAAGCGCGACTCTTCTTTTTGATTAGATAACATAATTTTGTGACGTGTATCACTTGGGTTATAATTTTTCGGAAATAAAGATACTACTGCTTAGATTTTTTCGAGATTTTTCGAGATATAAAGATCTACCACTTGTTACTTAGGTTTTTTCGAGGTATAATACTACCACTTTCTTTTTTTTTAGGTAACAACATATACACTACTATACGTGTACTTGGCGCTTTTTTTTAGCTTTTTTTAAAAAAAGTAATTTTGTGCGGATATCACGCCTTTTTGTAGTATATTACGCATTGTATAAACAGTATGTACAGGATAAAGCTATTTGGAGGTATAATACTACCACTTTGTTTTTTTCGAGGTAACAACATAACAGGGTAACAACATAATACATATACACTATTATGCGTGTACTTGGCGCTCTTTTTTACCTTTTTTTAAAAAAGGTAATTTTGTGCGGATATCACGCCTTTTTGTAGTATATTACGCATTGTATAAACAGTATGTACAGGATAAAGCTATTTAGAGGTATAATACTACCACTTTGTTTTTTTTTTGAGGTAACAACATAACAAACAACATAATACATATACACTATTATGCGTGTACTTGGCGCTCTTTTTTACCTTTTTTAAAAAAAAGTAATTTTGTACGGATATCACGCCTTTTTGTAGTGTTACGCATCTTAATCTTATAAACAATATATCTTATAATCTTATAAACCGTATATAATACAAGGTATGAAGCTAAAAGTGTTACGGACTATTATTTCTAAAGAAAACAACAATTTAATATTTTGCTTAGTTTTTTTTAAATAATAATCTGTAACCCTTTTAGTTGTACACCTTGTATATATTTTTCAATTTCAACATAAAACATAATCGCAATAAAACATGATTAAGGTTAATAAGTCGTTAACTGTAAAATTCTTTATTTATTTTTATTTGCGTGTCTTACTGAATGTTGTTCGCAACTGTATATGTACCGATATCTTCAGGTATCGATATTTTTGATAATTATTTTCACGTCAGACATAATTTTAATTCATCCAATTTTTATTATGTCTAGACATAATTTTTGTCCAATTTTTATTATGTCTAGACATAATTTTAATTTAGCGATTTTTATTATGTCATGACATAATTTTAATTTTACCGCTAAGGAAATTTTAAGTCGATTGTTATGAATCAAGATTGAATTCAATGTTTAGGTGTCCCAGGTTGCCGATGACGAGGTCCACATAGCGCGCTCTATAGTTTTCGGTGTCCAGGTGTATTAATACTTTGAATTCGATGGCCACGTGTTCCAAGTTGCCGATGACGAGGTCCACATAGTGCGCTTCGTAGTTCTCGGTGTCTACATGTATTAATACCTCGAATTCGATATCTACGTGTCCTACATTGGGTGCGTTCAGCCGATACTTTGCTAGCCTAGCAATCGTGAGCAGTCGCTCGTTTTCGCTCGTTTCCTCTCTTTCGACCTACTGAATTAAAAAGAGAGGAAACGAGCAAAAACGAGCGACTGCTCACGATTGCTAGGCTAGCGGAGTATCGGCTGAACGCACCCATTCAGATTTAAAGTTATTAATACACCTAGACATCAAAAACTATGAAGTGCACTATGTGGACCTCGTCATCAGCAACTTGGGACACCTAGACATCAATTTTAAGGTATTAATACACGTAGACACCGAAAACTACGGAGCGCAATATGTGGACCTCGTCATCGGCAACCTGGGACACCTAAACATTGAATTCAACATATTATTACACCTGGACACCGAAAACTACGAAGCGCACTATGTGGACCTCGTCATCAACAACCTGGGACACCTAGACATCAAATTCAACGTACGATTACACCTGGACACCGGAAACTATGAAGCGCACTATCTGGATCCCGTCATCGGCAACCTGGGATACGTGGACATCGAATTCAAAATATTAATACACGTAGACACCGAAAACTACGGAGCGCACTATGTGGACTTTGTCATCGGCAACCTGGGACACCTAGACATCAAATTCAATGTACGATTACACCTGGACACCGGAAACTATGAAGCGCACTATCTGGATCCCGTCATCGGCAACCTGGGATACGTGGACATCAAATTCAAGGTATTAATACACGTAGACACCGAAAACTACGGAGCGCACTGTGTGGACCTCGTCATCGGCAACCTGGAACACGTAGACATCGAATTCAACGTATTATTACACCTGGACACCGAAAACTATGAAGCGTACTATCTGGACCTCGTCATTGGCAACCTGGGATACGTGAACATCGAATTCAAGGTATTAATACACGTAGACACCGAAAACTACGGAGCGCACTGTGTGGACCTCGTCATCGGCAACCTGTGACACGTAGACATCGCATTCAACGTATTATTACACCTGGACACCGAAAACTATAAAGCGCACTATCTGGACCTCGTCATCGGCAACCTGAGATACATAGACATCAAATTCAAGCTTGATTCATAAGAATCGACTTAAAAATTCCCTAGCGGCACTTTCTGCCAAGCGTAGAGAACCTTCTTTTCCGTTGACTCAATATTTATTATATATATACCTAATTTTTACCTAAATAGAAATCTTCCTCCTGACCGATAAGTCTATCGACCTAATTTTGAAATACGCGCGCGATGTCGAAACTGGCGATACCTGCGCCGCCAGTGTCGAAAAAGTGAAAGTGACGTTCTCTGTTTGTTACATGTATGTTATAAAGAGCGGTCGTCGACGTAGACGACGTATCTTAAAAATAAATTTTCGCATTTGAACTTTGCGTCGCAATATCTCCGCGGGGCGAGGGGGGATCCACGTTATCGCCGCGCCGCGGAGCGTTCGCGTTTTCGGGCGCCGCGGGGCGAGGGGACCCGCGTTCGCGTTTCGCCGCGCCGCGGAGTCCGCGTGACGTCACACGGCACGCTCGCGTTATCTCTCCTTCGCGCGCGGTTTCTCGCTCCCGGCCCCCGTTATCTTTCCCCCGTTCGCGTTCTCTTTCCCTCGCGTGTTCTCGCTCGCAGTTTCTCTCGCTCGCCCCCGACCCCCGTTTGCGCGAATACCTGCACGTGTGCGTGAAGTCACCGCGAGACATATTCTTGAAAATGATAAATATAATAAATTACATTTCACTATATGTATAAGGACTATATATGTTAATTATGGGGGTCAAGGTTGGTATAGGATCTCTGCGTGGTTTGCAGATGTCGAATATGCAACCATAATAAATGTGGAGTAATGCCCGAGCTGTTTTGGCAATACCAGCAAATCCTACCTCCACGTCCACGAAGACTTCACACTCCACCTAGTGAATGTCGCGTGTCCCCTGGGTGCAGCCTGGCTGTAGCTAACGGAGGAGGGTGAAGGCGAGTGTCCGGCGCCTTAAAACGGGACCATTTCGACTAAGGGAAGGAAAACCCTGACAGAAAACCTGCTGTTCTCAGCCAGTGTAA
Organism: Temnothorax americanus; assembly: GCF_048541705.1. Classification (NCBI taxonomy): domain Eukaryota; kingdom Metazoa; phylum Arthropoda; class Insecta; order Hymenoptera; family Formicidae; genus Temnothorax; species Temnothorax americanus. The sequence goes on along the minus strand of NW_027509247.1, from coordinate 131,144 downwards.
GGTGGCAGCCCCGCCAGCGAGATCGGGTGCAGTGGGCTAATAACCCGCTCATCTTAAACCCACACCTATTACAGAAACCAACACGAAGGATAGCCGGACGGAACGACAGTTGACGACCTTTGGAATGAAAACTCGGACTAGATTCGGAACATGGAACATTCGAACTTTACTGGAGGCCTCCCGCTTGGCTCAGGTTTGCAGGGAAATGGAGACCTATAGGCTGGATATCTTGGGACTGTGCGAGACGAGGTGGCCAGATAGCGGTGAAATGACGACTAACGATGGTAGATTATTTATATACTCTGGTAAGCCTGGTGGCGAACCCAGAACTGGAGGTGTTGGGATAATACTGAGCGAGAATATGAGGAAGAGCCTCATCGAGTGGCGGCCGATCACTGACCGCATCATCCTAGCCCGCCTTAGAGGTCGAGCACGGAACGTATCCATTGTTCAGTGTTATGCCCCAACGGAAGTAGCAGAGCCCGAAGATAAAGATAATTTCTACGACGCACTTTACGGATGTCTACGCAGAATTAGGAAGGCGGACCTTTGCATAGTTATGGGAGACCTAAATGCAAAGGTAGGTGCAGACAACGCAGGCTTGGAACTGGTGATGGGGCGACATGGCACGGGCAGCAGGAACGACAACGGTGAACGACTAATAGAAGCGTGTGCGAGTTTTGATTTTGTTATTGGCGGAACTGTGTTTCCCCACCGGGAAATACATAAGAATACTTGGACGTCGCCAGACCAACGCACACAGAACCAGATCGACCACATAATGGTAAGCAGGAAATGGAGAAGATCCCTCCTAGACGTAAAAGTCCGGCGTGGTGCAGATATGGCAAGCGACCATCACCTTGTGGTAGGCGTTGTCAAAGTCAAGCTTGCTGCAGTCAAACCCAAACTTACTAGTAAGGCGCCAAGGAGATTCCTGGTGGATAGCCTGAAGCAAAAGGAGGTCAAAAGGAACTTTGTGCAAAGCCTAATTGCGTTGACAAGTGAAATACAGCATGCCGCCCCAAGGGATCTCGATGACAGCTGGAAGCTGCTAAAGACCGCATTTATCAGCGCAGGTGAAGCAACTGTGGGCTACAGACAAAACTCTAGAGAGGAGTGGATTTCTCAAGAGTCGTGGAATATAATAGATGAGAGAAAATCTGTTAAAGCCCTACTCAATACAGCGCAGTCACTAGGAGCGAGAATTGATCTTGGAAAGAAGCACGCGCAATTAAACAAGGAGGTTAAGAGAAGCGTGAGAAGGGACAAACGGGCGTGGATCAACGACCTGGCGGCCCTAGCGCAACAAGCAGCTGAGAGCAACAACACAAAGTTACTTTATTACATAACTAAAAAGCTGTCTGGAAGGAGATTTGCAAACTCTCCTCCTCTAAAAGCGAAAGATGGAGCTCTCCTAACATCTAAGGACGACCAGCTGGAACGCTGGACAGAATATTTTACAGAAGTTCTTGTCCAGACTGCGGTTTCCGCAGCAGAGCAAACAGAAAAGCAGGTGGATAACGATGCAAAAGCACCTGAAAGTGGCGAATTAAAGATAAAAATTGATCCTCCTTCATATGCGGAGATCAGGACTGCCATTTAAAGTCTCAAAGGTGGTAAAGCTCCAGGAATAGATGGGGTTCCACCCGAGTTCCTCTCTGCGGACAGTTCAACCACTGCGAAGCTTCTGCAACCCATTGTAGTAATGGCATGGAATCAAGAAGAGCTGCCCTCGGACTGGAAGAAGGGTATAATTATAAAACTCCCAAAGAAGGGCAGCCTTAGTCTCTGTGATAACTGGAGAGGAATAACATTGCTTACGTCGATAAATAAGCTTATGGCGTTCATTATCTTTAAAAGAGTATCTACAGCTCTAGAGCCGCATCTGCGTGGGGAGCAAGCGGGCTTCCGACCAAATAGGTCATGCATAGACCAAATCAACACCTTGCGCATACTGATCGAGCAGTCGCAGGAGTGGAACTCGCCACTATACCTGGTGTTTGTCGATTTCACAAGAGCATTCGACAGCTTAAATCACGCATTCCTGTGGAAAGTACTAAAGGATTACGGGGTACCCGACAAAATAGTAAGAGTTATCAAGGCACTTTACAGGGATGCTTCATCCTGCGTGGCTCATGGTGGGGTGCTCGGAGAGAGCATCGCGATAAATGCAGGTGTAAAGCAGGGATGTGTACTATCGCCCTTCTTGTTCATTCTCGTTGTAGATCACATCCTGAAGAGTTTAGAGAGGGCACCCAGAGGGGTACTCTGGAGTTTTCAGAAACGTTTGGAAGATTTAGACTACACAGATGACATCTGTCTTCTGGCTCATACATTTCGGGACATGCAGGAGAAGCTGAGTGAGCTTGCTGACCTGGCGCTGGAGGCAGGACTGCGTATTAATATTCGTAAAACCAAGAGTATGCGTCTGGGCACTAAGGTTCGAACGAGCTTTGTGCTCGGGGGAGAGACGATTGAAGAGGTTGACGAATTCTGCTATCTTGGCAGTGTGGTGACGTGCACGGGCGGAGCCGAGTCTGATGTAGCCAGCAGAATCAAAAAGGCTCGTCAAGCGTACTTGGTTCTCGGAAATGTATGGGCCTCCTCCGTATACTCGATTGGCACAAAGCTTCGCATATTCAACTCAAATGTGAAGTCGGTGTTGCTTTACGGATGCGAAACATGGAAGATTACTGCCAGCATAACGAGATCCCTGCAAACGTTTGTGAACAGATGCCTGCGACGTATTTTGCGCATATTTTGGCCGCAAACAATATCAAATAGAGAGCTATACATCCGCGCAAATCAGCCTGAACTGGAACGGGAAATTAGGAAAAGGAAGTGAAAATGGATTGGCCACACGCTACGTAAGCCTGTTGGCGATATAAATAGGCACTCCCTGGAATGGAATCCTCAGGGGACAAGGAGCCGTGGACAACCCAAGCAATCTTGGAGAAGGACTGTGCTGAGTGAAGCCAAAGGACAAAATTATTCCTGGAACCAAGTAAAACACTTGGCTTCCAACAAGACACGGTGGCGCAGCTTCGTGGAGGCCCTATGCTCCTAATGGAGTTTAAGGATTTATTATATATATGTTAATTAAAATTAAATTATTATAATATAATATTATTTGATTATATATATATATATATATATATATATATATATATATATATATATGTATATATAATTGTATTATTTTCAATTGTATTTAACCATATTACATTTTTTTAATCTAACCATATTACATTTTTTTATTTATCTTAATATAAACTTAAAAATATGTATATCTTAATAGTAAATATCTATGAATTTTAATATTATAATTATTGTATGCTTATATTTTCAATCTACATATAACGGTAATTCATAATTTCTAGGAATATTGTTAAATCTTTGTAAAACTACGTCAGCATCCAACCACTTGCCGATACAGGCTCGGCACTGGTTGGATGGTTTAATCACACACAACACGCATTCACACTCCTTACATTTAATCTTTACATTCATGTTTAATCCATGCAATTGATTCATAATGGCATGCCAGTTCGGCCTGTACCCGTATCCCGGCACTCGATGACGATAAGGAGACACGAGAAAACACGCCTCGCACAGTCGTTGTCGAGGGTGTACCGGCCATATATAGAAGGGACGAATCCCTATGACGCAATAATATGTATTTAGTGTTTGATATGCGCCATAATCGTCGTTATGATTTTGAGGAAGAACCCCGTCGGCCTCCAACGAATCTACTGCCGGTTCTTTTACCGGTGGTTTCATATTTTCTATAAAATATACTATTTTTTAATATGTGTAAACATAAAATAAATTATTATATCTCTTACTTTTGTTAAAAGTTTTCGTTGGCACACAGTCTGTTTACAGTAGCATTAAGATGGCCAGGACGAACCAATTGTTGTATAAACCGCACGATCAAACACACCAACCGACTCTCACTTCTAGTCCTCGACTACTGAGCGTACCTTCAAATTCATCCTTCTACATCTCACTATTGTCACAGCGTTTGTTTATCATATAGGTGCTGTCCGTTGTCGCCGGACAGCACCTATAACAGCGATGAAGACAATAACCGTAGAGAAGTTATGAAAAAAATAGTGTCGCGTCCCGAATTTTTAGCGTTGGATGGACGTACGAAGTGTTGCGCTATTTATTTTTATTTTGAATACGGCTCAGATAACTTGTGTTATTCATGTATGATCGCTTCACCAGACACTGGTGAGCACATACGTGAACGTCGAGATCATGTAACCGAGCCGTACGACGTAATGACCATTCAATTTTGCACAGATTGTCGTAATACTCCATTGTTCCAAATATATCCATGCAACATGTGCCCGATTTGCATGAAGTGATAAAAAAAAACATTATCGCAACTGGGACATTATACATAACGTGCACAACATGGTGTGGATAATTGAAGAGAAATCTGTGGAGCCTCCAAAATCTGACGATAATTTAATAATGGAATGTATTACAACAGATATCACCGATGGTTTGCGTGAAGAAGATCAAGGAGTGAAATTGACGGATGTGCAACGAATATCGCCGGTGCAGTTTCTTCGCGATCGCGAACTAGGTATACGCGGAACCGGTCAACGCTTCGCTAGACAAAGAGTCGTTATCAATACCGATTCTCCTTATAAGTGGGATTCTAACGTTAGACGAAAAGTGTATCGACGGCTGCGGGACGAGTGCGTTAGCGAGGAAGAATCACGTGCAGCTCGCCGTGCTGACGTTGTGCCGTATCATATTAGACCTATTGTTGACTATCGCTATTGGGCGTCTAAATTTTGTGAACAGCTCTATGATTGTGAAGCAACATACATTAAGATTCATACAGGTATTGGGAAATACGTCGAATTGGTGGTGATGAACAATTCGATACGTATGTATATGTACCCTGACCGTCTCAATAATCCTAATCATCTATTGATGTTTCAAAAAACCTATGAACGTGACTTTGATGATATTGATAATTGGGAGAATAATCATGGATTTAATGTCCCCTACTTCAGTTCTGGTTCTTTTATGTCTGCGCACTATCGCATTCAAAGTGGCAAACGATATTGTTCAGCGTGCGATCGAATCACGTGCAAGTGCTCCATCGAAGAATGTGACGTGATTTAAAAAAGAGACAGTATTAAAAAAAAAACATGAAACATCTCGATAAAACGGAACGCGACCTGGTGGAAAGATCCAACCAAATCGCTACCTTGGACGAATATCTCGCATGGGAACAGCGATGCGAGAAGTTTATTGAGCAGCTCGAAGAAGACTGTCGTTCCAAACGTCCGCGGGTCTCAGACGGTTCTCAGACTGTCGGAAACAGGTCATCTTTAGTGGCAAGAATCGCGCGACTCAATGGTGCGCAGACTCCATTACAGAGACGGTTCGTACATATCGGTGGTGAGCACGCGGCGGGCAGTAGTAGCGGTAACGAAAACGCGGAAAAACTCGTTTGGCGAGAGATCGATGCCGCGTTCGAATGGCGTGTAATGACCGGTGCGGTGATAAATATCAATTACATCGAACCGCGAAAATTTCTCGAAGACGCCGAAGTCATCGTGCTCGATCGTGTGCGGAACGTCATGCAAAGACACGCAAGTGTAAAGATAAATACCGTGTTCAACGGCGAGTTTGTGACGGGTGACAAACGTGCGAACAAAAGTGTCAGCACGGGAAACCGTGAACTCTTTCGTGCGTCCGATCTGCGCGAGTGGTACGAGCTACACGTTATCGAGCCTACTTTATCGCGTCTCGAAGAGTTTCAGGAACGCGATAGCGGATGGGCGTTGTCGCGTATACTCAATTTGACAGTGAACGTGAACAAGTACAATCCTTTGCGCGCGGGATGTTACATCAATTTACCGGAAAAATTAAATCGAAAAAAGCGGTGATCAACGTGCAATCGATGGACAATGCTTGCTTCGCGTGGTCAGTGGTGGCTGCTTTACATCCAGCCGAAAGACATTCAGAACGGGAATCCTCGTACCCTGATTACACAACAGTATTAAATTTACAAGGCATTGAGTAACCAATGACTTTGAAACAGATTAAAAAGTTCGAACGACTCAACGATATATCCATCAATGTGTATACCATCGAGGAAGAAAAGACGCCGAACGTTCTCCCGATACGGCTCACCGACCTGAAGAGAGAAAAGCACGTCAATTTGCTGTACGGGCAGGACCCGCGAGACGACAACGTGGGACATTTCGCGTGGATAAAAAATCTATCGCGTCTCGTTAGCTCGCAATTGAGCAGGTACGATGGTCGGAAATACTTTTGCGATCGGTGAGTACTTATACTCCTTTTAATAAAATTATAAAATATTTTATTTTTTATTTAATAATTTTCAAAATTGTATTTTTTTTCTTTTTTGCAGATGTTTACATTATTTTCATTCGAGCGAGAAATTGGAAGCCCACGGAGTAGACTGCCGAGAGATAAACAACTGTGCCATCCGACTACCGAGCGAGGACGACAAGTGGCTGAGATTCAAGAATCACAGCAGGAAGGAACGACTTCCGTTCGTCGTGTACGCCGACCTGGAATGTACCCTCGAGAAGACGGATGCGGATCCGACAAGGTCCACATACACGTCTCAACATCATCGGGTATTTAGCATAGGATATTACGTGCGGTGCTCGTACGACGACTCGTTATCCGCGTATCGATTTCGTCGCGATAAGGATTGCGTCGCGTGGTTCGCCGAGGAACTAAGACGTTTAGCACACGACGTAAAGAACATCTTGTCCGATAATATACCCATGACGGATTTTACGCGAGACGAGTGGAAAAATGTAATAGTGCAACGCACTGTCACGTGTGCGAAAAACCGTTCGAGCCAGACGACGTGCGCGTACGCGATCACTGTCACTTGTCCGGTCGTTATAGAGGTCCCGCGCATTCCAGCTGTAATCTAAATTACACAGATTCGCATTACATTCCCATAGTATTTCATAATTTATCGGGTTACGACGCGCATTTTATTATCAAGGAAATAGCTACAGCCTACGAAGGACGCGTAGACTTACTTCCAATCACGAAGGAAAAATACATTTCATTTATGAAAAACGTCAAAAACACTGAGGATAAAAACTACCAAAATTGCATCAAATTAAGATTCATCGACTCGTACAAATTTCTTAGCGCGAGTCTCGAAAAATTAGCGCATCCTTCCTCGATAAGAATAAGTTAAAAATTATACGTTCAAAATTTTCCGCGTTATCCGACCAAGATTTCGAATTATTGACGCGAAAAGGTGTCTTTCCGTACGAGTACATTGACTGCGTCGAAAAGTTGGAGGATGCGTGTTTACCATCGCGCGACTCGTTTTACAGTTCATTGACAGGCGACACCGTATCCGAGAGCGATTACGCGCACGCCGTCAACGTCTGGCAGCGGTTCTCCATTCGAACGCTCGGTGCCTACAGCGATCTGTGTAATAATACGCCGGATCGAGTCCATAACTCGCGACGCAGCTATCGCGAAAATTTTCAAAGATATCGGCCAACAGCAAGACATCGATCTTTGGACGATATCTTAGTTTTAGTTTCCGTTCGTGGGATCTGTACGAGTACCCAATGTTGCAGAGCACGACCAAGCATTCGTGGGCCGTCAAAACGGCGACTCAGCTGGAGAAGCCGCGGTACGTTATCTTTGCGCTGCAGACCGGCCGCAAGAATATCATGTCGCAAGATGTTAGCGTATTCGATGACTGTAACTTGACCAATGTGAAACTTTATCTAAACTCGGAATTTTATCCGTACGATGACTTGAATCTAGATTTTGGCAAAAATCGATACGCCGTCCTTTTCGATATGTACGCGCGTTTTCGTAAAGCTTATTACGGATACGACAGCTTCGATACGCTTTGCAGCGTGTATACATTCCTAACGGAAGGACCTTTTGTCGTCATTGATTGCTCGCGACAAAACGAATCTGTCAAGAGCGCCACCGTGGATGTGCGAATAGAATTTGATTGTAAAGAGAATGTACCGGCAAATACTACAGCCTATTGTCTCATCTTGCATGATCGTGTAATCGAATACTGTCCGTTGTCGAACGTAGTGCGCAAAATCATGTAAATTGCGATATCAGCAGATATTGCGATATAAGAGATACATATGTAGCGCGATAAGATACAGATTGCTTCGTCGTTTCGTTATGATCGTACCAACGTTTGTCGATCTGCAAGGATTCACCGTCGGGATGAAATTTGTCGTAAAGGAGGTGGCGGTGCTGAGAAACGGGACCGTTTTGACACATTACATTTTACATGTCCCATGCCATGGAGTCTCCTCGCGAAATCCGATAAGTCATGCGCTTCCTGGTTGATTGCAAATCACCATGGACTACGATGGGAGGACGGAAACGTGTCCTACAGCATGGCGAAACACCTAATTACATCGGCTGTACTTGGAGAAGGTGACGAGACGTCAACTCTTGTGTACGTCAAAGGATGCCAGAAACGAGAATGGCTGGTGGATCTGCTTGAGAATAAAGCGAGAAGACATCTAAAAATTGAGACTTTGGATGCAGATTACGAAGATTGCGAATCTTTAAATAATCTAGATGTTACTAATACTGTAAGATGCGGAAAACATGTTAAGAATTGCGCATTACAAAATGTATTTAAAATATTTAACTGGTGGTCGCGACACCAGAAAAAAATATGATTTTTTTTAAATAAACTATATATGTATATATAAACGTTTTATTTTCTTTTCCCACATACTTTGTAGTATAATATAGATGTTTTAAGTGCATGATAATTGTTTTAAAGATGTTTTAGTTGTTTGATAGTTGTTTTTAACGATGTTTTAGTTGTTTGATAGTTGTTTTTAAAGATGTTTTAGTTGTTTCATAGCGGTTCAATAGCTGTTTTAGTTGTTTGATAACTGTTCAAGAGCTGTTTCATAGCTGTTTCATAGCGGTTCAATAGCTGTTTTAGTTGTTTGATAGCTGTTTTTAGCTGTTTCATAGCGGTTCAATAGCTGTTTGATAGCTGTTTTAGTTGTTTGATAGCTGTTCAAGAGCTGTTTGATAGCTGTTTTAGTTGTTTGATAGCTGTTCAATAGCTATTTGATGGCTGTTTTTAGCTGTTTAAAAGAAGTTTGATAGCGGTTCAATAGCGGTTATACAGATCGCAGTTATACTGATAGCTGTTTTTAGCTGTTTAATAGCTGTTCAATAGCAGTATTACAGATTAAACCATTGAAAGTTAATGGTGCGATATCGTTTTCGAGAATATGTCTTGCGGTGACTTCATCGCACACGTGCAAAACTGTACATCGTAGATTTTTCGCAAGGCGCATCCGTACGAATGCTGAGATCATTGTGAAATTAGATATGATAAACAAACGCTGTGACAATAGTGAGATGTAGAAGGATGAATTTGAAGGTACGCTCAGTAGTCGAGGACTAGAAGTGAGAGTCGGTTGGTGTGTTTGATCGTGCGGTTTATACAACAATTGGTTCGTCCTGGCCATCTTAATGCTACTGTAAACAGACTGTGTGCCAACGAAAACTTTTAACAAAAGTAAGAGATATAATAATTTATTTTATGTTTACACATATTAAAAAATAGTATATTTTATAGAAAATATGAAACCACCGGTAAAAGAACCGGCAGTAGATTCGTTGGAGGCCGACGGGGTTCTTCCTCAAAATTATAACGACGATTATGGCGCATATCAAACACTAAATACATATTATTGCGTCATAGGGATTCGTCCCTTCTGTATATGGCCGGTACACCCTCGACAACGACTGTGCGAGGCGTGTTTTCTCGTGTCTCCTTATCGTCATCGAGTGCCAAAATACGGGTACAGGCCGAACTGGCATGCCATTATGAATCAATTGCATGGATTAAACATGAATGTAAAGATTAAATGTAAGGAGTGTGAATGCGTGTTGTGTGTGATTAAACCATCCAACCAGTGCCGAGCCTGTATCGGCAAGTGGTTGGATGCTGACGTAGTTTTACACAGATTTAACAATATTCCTAGAAATTATGAATTACCGTTATATGTAGATTGAAAATATAAGCATACAATAATTATAATATTAAAATTCATAGATATTTACTATTAAGATATACATATTTTTAAGTTTATATTAAGATAAATAAAAAAATGTAATATGGTTAGATTAAAAAAATGTAATATGGTTAAATACAATTGAAAATAATACAATTATATATATATATATATATATATATATATATAATCAAATAATATTATATTATAATAATTTAATTTTAATTAACATATATAGTCCTTATACATATAGTGAAATGTAATTTATTATATTTATCATTTTCAAGAATATGTCTCGCGGTGACTTCACGCACACGTGCAGGTATTCGCGCAAACGGGGGTCGGGGGCGAGCGAGAGAAACCGCGAGCGAGAACACGCGAGGGAAAGAAAACGCGAACGGGGGAAAGATAACGGGGGCCGGGAGCGAGAAACCGCGCGCGAAGGAGAGATAACGCGAGCGTGCCGTGTGACGTCACGCGGACTCCGCGGCGCGGCGAAACGCGAACGCGGGTCCCCTCGCCCCGCGGCGCCCGAAAACGCGAACGCTCCGCGGCGCGGCGAAAACGCGGATCCCCCCTCGCCCCGCGGCGCGGCGGAAACGCGGTCGCCCCGCGGCGCCGGAAAACACGGCGCGGCGAAAACGCGGTTCCCCCTTCCCCTCCACCGCGACGCCTTAAAAACGCGGTTCCCCCCTCCCCCTATACCGCGGCGCCCGAAGACGCGGTTCCCCCCTCCCCCGCCCCCGCGGCGCCGAAACACACGGTTCCCCCCTCCCCCGCGGCGCCGAAACACACGGTTCCCCCCTCCCCCGCGGTCCCCCCGCCCGCGGTTCCCCCCCGCCCGCGGTTCCCCCCCCCCCGCCCCTCACCACCCCTCGAGCACCACCCGGGGGTAGAACCGGCCTACCTTACCTACTCGAGAGCCGCCGCCGCTACTGTTGCCGCCGCGGCGAACGCGACCGCGACCGCCGCCACGCCGGGTACGGCCCCCGATGATTCCAACTTAAAATGTTAAAACTGCGATCAGACGGGGCACCGGGCTAAGATCTGCAAAGCAACTCGGCGACAGCATTGTTATCGGTGCGGTAACCCGGGGTACACAACGCAGACCTGTCCTAAATGCTCGGGAAACGCGGAAGGGGGTCAGTAGAACGAGTCCCTACGCCCCCAACTGCCGAGAACGAGGCCCGAACCGCGAATACTCCAGACGATAGGCTGTCTCACTCGTACGTAACGCTCGATCCCGACGAGTTTCCTCCGCTGAAGTATTTCAAGATAGAGATAAGCGGTCGTCCCCTATTAGCCTTGGTGGACTCGGGATCAAACATGACGCTCCTTGGCCGCAAGGGGATGCAAATAGCGGATAGCTTGAGCATCCCGACCACGCGCGGGAGGGAGGTGCTAGGATCCGAATGGCAAACAGGCAGGTAGCTCCGATTAAGAGAGAAGCTTCGCTCCAATCCATCTAAAGGACAGGAGCCGAAAGATTTCGGTAGGAATATTGCCGAATTTGGCCGTGCCGTGTATAGTGGGGATGGATTTCCTAACAAAATTCGGTATCGCGTTAGACTTCGGAAAATCGGAGTGGTATTTCGCGGATAGACCTCGCGCTCATTACCAGTTTCATTCGAGAGAAACGGATTCTCACGATCATTGTGGACTTGCGGTACTAACGAAAGATTAGGAAAAAAATCTGAAAAAATTTTTACGAAATATAGTAACACCGTTGGAGGATCCCGGGCTAACAAATCTAACGGAGCATAAAATCGAAGTAGGAGATCACCCGCCGCTAAAACAACGTTGCTGCCTGGTTTCGCCGAAAGTGCAGGAGGCAATTCGCGGAGAAGTAGATAAAATGCTAGCGGCCGGGATAATTGAACCGTCCTCGAGTCAATGGTCGAATCCAATCGTGATGGTCAAAAAGTCGAATGGCAAGTACCGGTTTTGCCTACACTTTCGCGGAGTTAACAGGATATCGAAAAAGGACGCGTACCCAATACCACCGATGGAGGGGATTCTCAATAAGTTACGTTCGGCAAAATACATATCCACGATCAATCTCAGTCAGGCTTATTTTCAAATTCCTTTAAATAAAGATAGCGAGAGATTACCGCGTTTAGCGTCCCGGGAAAAGGCTTGTATCATTTCGTCCGGATGCCATATGGATTAACAGGCCCCCGCCACGTTTCAGCGATTATTAGACAGTTTATAGGCCCGGAAATAGAGCCTTTCGTTTTCGCGTACTTGGACGACATAATTATCGCGACGGGAATCTTCGAAGAACACCTCGAATGGTTAAAACGAGTGCTAGATAAAATCGCAGCGGCGGGATTAACGATCAATATGGATAAATGCAAATTTTGTAGAGAAAACGCGCTCCGTGATGGAATACCCGGCGCCCCAAACACTGAGACAATTGCGCAGGTTTCTCGGGATGTCATCCTGGTATCGGAAATTTATACCGGGTTTCGCGACGTTAAGTGAGCCCTTGACCCGCCTTTTGAGAAAAGGCAGGCGCTGGGAGTGGGGGGATAAACAAGTTCATGCGTTCAATAGCATCAGGGATAGCTTGATGGCGGCCCCCGTCCTGGCGTGCCCGGATTTTAAAGAGCCTTTCGTGTTACAGACCGACGCGAGCTCGGTCGGGTTGGGGGCGGTCTTGACTCAGAAACTAGAAGGCGAGGAACGCGTAATAGCCTATGCCAGTCGTGAGTTATCGGACCCCGAAAAACGGTACTCGGTGACGGAACAGGAGTGTCTGGCCGTGATGTGGGCCATTCAGAAGTTTAAGCTGTATTCAGAAGGCTATCAGTTCACAGTGGTTACGGACCATAGCAGCTTGCGGTGGCTCCACAATTTGAAAAACCCCACGGGTCGTTGGCCCGATGGGCGTTAGAGTTACTAGAGTACGACTATACAGTGGAGTACCGCAAGGGAGCCCTGCACCACGTGCCCGATGCCTTGTCGCGAATGTACGAAGGCGCGGAGGGGGGAAGCGTAAACGTCGCGATCGAGATCGAAAAATGCGAGGGTATGAGCGACGCGTGGTATCGAAGGCGGTATAGGGAGGCAGCGACGGACCCGAAACAGTACGCCCACTGGAAAATAGTCGATAAACAGCTGTACTTCTTACGACCACGACCGGTTATTTCGGACATAGTCGATGACTTGGACCAGTGGAAGCTGGTGTTGCCGAAAGAGTTGCGCGCCGAGGCACTACGCGAATCCCACGACGCGCCGCAGGCCGGTCACTTGGGGTCGAAAAGACATATCAACGTTTAGCTGTGTCATACTATTGGCCAAATATGTTTCGCAAGGTCACTCGGTATATTCAGACGTGCGACACATGTCAGAGGACTAAGGTCAAACAAGCTAGTCCCGCGGGGTGGATGGGCCGACGCGTTATTGAAGGGCCGTGGACTTCGATCGCCGCGGACATAGTGGGGCCCTTGTCTCGCAGCAAGGCCGGCTACCAGTATCTGCTGGTGATCCAAGATTAATTCACAAAATGGATCGAGTTGAAGCCTTTGCGAGCGGCTACCGGCCCGAAAATTAAAAAAGCGTTGAAAAATTTTATCGTGTCGCGGTGGGGTACGCCGAAGATCCTTCTCACAGATAACGGATGAATTCGTGAACCGCGTGATAAGGGATTTTGCTGAGAAGCATGGCATCACGCATGCCACCGTGCCACCGTACCATCCGCAGGCTAACCCCGTGGAGAGGATCAATCAAACCTTGAAAACTATGATCGTGTCGTTTATTGAGAGGGATCACCGGGAGTGAAACAAATACCTTCCGTAGTTTCGTTTCACTTATAATACCGCGTCGCATTCGTCGTTGAAAACGTCGCCGGCGTTCGTGAATCTGGGACGCGAGTTAATGCCGCCAAACTTGTTGCGTGACCGTGGGGAGAACGTGACTCAGGTGAAACTGAGAGACCCTGCGGAGTGGTCTCGGCGGATGATCGAATTAAGGGCCATTCAGGAATGGGTGGCGGAGAACATAGACCAAGCAAACCAGAGGCAGGCCGCGCATTATAATCTGCGTAAGCGACCGCGGAGATTTCGCGTAGGGGACCAGGTATTAAGACGGCAGCACGTGCCGTCGTCCGCCGCACAGAATATCGCGGGAAAATTGGCACCTAAATTCCAGGAACCCTTGAGAGTAAAGCGGGTGATCTCTCTGGTGGTGTACGAGTTTACACAGCTGGACGGAAAAACCGTGGGAAAAGTGCATGTGAAAGATGTGAAACCGTACTACCCTTCTGTTCCCGACCCGTAGAAAGTTTGGTAGAGAAGATTCGATAGATGAGATTCGGTCGATGATTTGGTAGGGATTTCGGTGAATGATTTCAATGATTGGGATTCGGAAATGAGATTCGGAGATTCGGTGGGTAGAGTTCGGAAGGAAAAACGTTGGCTGATCGGGGCGGACGGGGCGAAGCCGTCACCGAGACCTAAGGGCTAATAAAGCGTTGTTAAGTCATTGAGCGGACGTTATTGAGGTCGAATGGGAGGCTTGAGCGGTGGTCACCGGCAGGCCGGGGCAGACGTCCCCCTCGGCACTCGTCTGGGAGCGGGGACAAATGTCGCGTCCCCCGACCCGGATAGTAGCTCGGCCAAGAAAGGCGTCAGGGTTGATGCCTCCGCCCGAGGCGGGCGGAGCGCAAGCGTTTTAGATTAGGATTTAAGAACTTTTGAGCGAGACTTTCAGGTATCGAAGGAGCGCGGAGCAGATGGCCAAGGTTACGGAAATCTGTAACGGCGTATGCCGCACCGAGGGACTTACAAGTGGACGGCCGGAAGCTTCCAAGGACGGACGGTCAACGGGCGGGTCACGCTGGAGCCCACTGCCGGAACAATAGCTGGCCTGTCAAGGCACACATAGCCCGCACTAGCACTGCAGCCCGAGAACGAAAGACCCGAGAAGGGAAACGCCCCGACGAAGGTCCCCGTCAAGGAACAGGGTCACCACCGGGATAACGCAACCGGTCGACGAGCCATGGCCCGTCCAGCTTGGCCGTCAAACAAGCGGGTGTTGAGTCGCGGCCTGGACAGCCGGTCTCACGTAGGCGAGTTTTAAAACGACCGCCGGCGGATGGAAGCAGATGCGAGGGGCGCCCTCGCAAGGCGCTGCGATCGCCTAGAGGGATTGCTAACGTGCCAGTGCGCAGCACCGACCGGGCTAGTGTAGGGATATTGGTAACACTGAATCTCACTAGCTACACCGTCTACACCAACCACACTTCTCACGCTTTTGCCTATCTAGCTAACACACGCTCATCTCCCCGAAGAGTAGAGAGTTCGCGCCAGAGTTAAGATTCGTACGTGATACGAGACACATCTCCTGTAAAGAGAAGATATATTAAAGACTGATTATTGTGTTACATCTCGCCTCGTAATTGACTATCCACCTCGCACAACCCTACAAATGGTGACCCCGACGTGATATCGTCGCGATACCAACGCGATCGGGACGCGTAACGAAACACGCGAGTTTTCTTCGTAACGTTGTGCGGAAGTGGAAGCTTCTCGAGGCTTCGCGCATCGCGAGCCGGTTTTTGCGCAATCCGCCGTACCGAGGTTGCAGTGCAGTCATACGTGCCGCATATTTTCTCGTATCGGACACTCGTTCGCGTCGCGAAGTCGTTCGGATCGTGCAAGTGCGCGTAAAAAAACACAGTAGCGCGCGAAAAAGAACACGGAAGTGCGTGACCGCGTGTCGGCAGATGGACGATAAACGCTTCTTGAGATCCGGATTTTCGTACAATCCGTCGGAGGTTCCCGAAAAGATCATGAGTGTAGTGCGTTCTCCTCAAAAGAACAAGCCAGTCGAGCAGACTGAGGGCGACGGGCAACGCGATAACAGCCTCATCGTATTCAGCAATGGCGGCAATGATAGCGAAGGCGCGAAGAAGAACCAGCAAGACGGCCATATTGGTGACACCGCCCCAAAGGGAAACGATGCGGAAACTTCAACGTCGAGGATGACGCCTTCGCAGGTCCCACCCGAGTGGCGATTCCCATATATGCAGCCGCCCATACCGCACGCAGACAACTTTATGTACCGAAGGCACAGCAAGTACATAATTAATTTACGCAAATTCAAAGCCGGTACCAACGTGCGAGCTTGGTTTGAGATCGCAGAAAATGAATTTCGAGATCTCAACACATCAAAAGCAGAGAAATTCACAGCGCTCGTATCCAGCCTGGATGACGAAGTTTACGAAAGCATGAGTAGCACGATCATCGGGATCCCGCGTGAAAACCGCTATCAGACGCTTAAATCGCTATTAATTGAGCATTATTCTCTGACGCGAGGTAAAGAGTTGCGGAAGCTACTATCCGGTCTGACTATACAAGGGAAGAAACCGTCAAGATTACCCGCGGAAATGCGATCGCTAACCGGCCCCGGAAAGATCGACGATGAAGACCTGAAGACACTCTTCATGGAATATCTCCCCAACGACGTACGCATGACGCTACAGGTAGTACCAGGAGATCTCAATGCATTGGCAGCTGTAGCTGACAAGATTATGGAACATCGGCCGACCAGTGACAACCGTGAACTCGTGGCAATAAAAAAAGTGAGTGATAACGATGAAGCAGCGGCCGTGAGCAAAACAGAGACCGATCCCATGATTGCAGGAAATAGTGAAACAAGTGAGCAATTTGATGACTCGCCGCAAACCAGCGCCCGGTTCGCGCTCGCGCCCGCGTTCGCGCTCGCACCCAGGCGCCAGAGACGCGTCAAATAGACGATCACGCGGACCCAAAGTTTGTTTTTATCACATGCGCTTCGGGAAAAAAGCAAGGAAGTTCACGGATCCGTGTGAGTGGCCGAAGGATGCAGACGACAAGCAAAGCAAACCAACGACGGGAAACTAAGTCAGCCGTCGTTGATTTCGGCGGCAACGAACGGCACTGACTCGTCTCGCCGACTTTTCGTCACGGATAAGATATCCGGACTCCGTTTCCTGGTGGACACAGGAGCGGATGTCTCGGTAGTTCCACCACGTCCTTGGGACCCGGTTAACCACTTTCAAGGCACACTCTATGCCGCAAACGGAACACATATCAGGACATACGGCGAACGCGTGATGATGCTGGATCTTAAACTCCGTCGACCAATTCGGTGCGTCTGCCTTATCGCTCAGGTACCATACGCAATTATAGGAGCAGACGTGTTGTTCAAGCATAACCTCACCCTGAACCTTCGTTCGAAGACACTGGAAGACGCGGAGACAGGATTGACGGTGAAAACAACTTCGGACAGAGCACCGTTACATAGTGTTTACAGCTTCGATAAAACTGCGCCGTTAGCCGATATCCTCGCCGAATTCTCCGAAATCATGAAACCGTCCACCGCCATCACGAAAACTAGTCACACTGTGAAGCACCACATAGAGACGTCTGGACAGCCAGTGTTTGAGCGACCACGACGTCTTCCGCCGGACAAACTGAAAGCAGCAAAAGCGGAATTTCAGTTCATGATAGATTTAGGGTATTGTCGACCCTCGAAAAGCCAATGGGCCAGCCCCCTCCATATGGTAAGGAAGAAAAACGGCAGCTGGCGCCCGTGCGTCGATTATCGTCAGATGAACGCGTTAACACGACCCGACAGATATCCAATCGCGCACGTACAGGATTTCTCATCGATCTTATATGGCAAGACAATTTTTTCAACCATCGATTTGACCAGAGCCTATCATCAAATACCGGTAGCTGACGAAGACATCCCGAAGACAGCCGTCACTACACCCTTCGGATTGTTTGAATTCCTAGTAATGCCGTTTGGTCTGAGAAACGCAGCCCAGACCTTTCAACGCTTCATCAACCAAGTTGTGGCAGGGCTCGATTTCTTTGCGTACATCGACGACCTCCTTATCGCTTCTTCATCGCTCGAAGAGCACAAACGACACTTGAGGATCATCTTCAATCGACTGAGGGAGTACGGACGTCAGATCAACCTGGATAAATGCGTATTTGGAGCAGAGTCAGTAGACTTCTTGGGCTACAGGATCTCCAGTAAAGGATCTGTGCCGTTGCCAGACAAAGTCAGGAGTGTCCTTGACTTTAAACGACCCGAGACAGTGCAAGAGCTTCGTAGATTCTTAGGAGCCGTCAACTTCTACCATCGTTGCATCCCGAACGCCGCAGCCACACAAGCTCCGTTGAATGCATATCTCAGAGACTCCAAGAAGAACGATAAACGATCAATAGAGTGGACAGCAAAGGCCATCGAAGCTTTCGAGAAAGTAAAGCAAGATCTGGCCAACGCAACGCAGCTAGCGCATCCGGCGCCGAACGCCAGAATGCGAATCACAGCGGATGCTTCAGGCATCGCCATGGGGGCAGTGTTAGAACAATCGACCGACGACATCAGTTGGCAACCCCTGGGATTTTTCTCGAAAAAGTTCACACCTGCCCAGATGAACTACAGCACGTATGATAGAGAGCTGACCGCGATATACCAAGCGATCAAATTCTATAGACCGTGGATCGAAGGATGTGCAGACATCGAAGTTCGGACGGATCACAAGCCACTGACGTATGCATTCCTGCAAAAGTTGGACAAGGCTTCTCCCAGACAACTCCGGCAGCTCAGTTTAATCGGACAATTCACGACAAAAATCACATACATCCAAGGGCAGCAGAATGTTGTAGCCGATACACTCTCCAGAGTAGACGCACTTCGACTTCCATCAGTTATCAACTTCAAAGATCTGTCCAAGGCTCAACGTGAAGATGAGGAACTGACTTCGTTACTCAGAGACAACCAGACTTCGTTGAAGTTTCAAAAGCTCACATTTGGTCCAGACCACCAAGCTCTGTATTGTGATGTTTCAGCGCACGACATTCGTCCTTTCGTTCCGCAAGCGTTTCGACGGCAAGTGTTCGACGCTTTTCACCATCTAAATCACCCCAGTGGCAAGATTACCACGAAGATCATCGGACAGCGCTATGTCTGGCCATCAATGAAGAAGGACATCAGAGATTGGGCCAAGACCTGCATTCAGTGTCAACGCGCGAAGATAGGACGCCACGTTCACCTGCAACCAGAAACGTTCCCGCATACGGACTCACGGTTCGACCACGTACATATCAACATAATCGGACCGATGACTCCCAGCGAAGGCAACACTTATTGTCTAACGATGATAGACAGATTCTCCAGGTGGCCGGAAGCTATTCCTATTCCGAACCACCAAGCAGAAACGATAGCCAAAGCTTTCTTTACGCACTGGATTTCTCGGTTTGGTTCACCGAAGTTATTAACTACCGACCAGGGATCCGAGTTCGAGAGCAGGCTATTCACAGCCTTATTGCAACTAGTGGGAAGCAACAGAATCCGCACCACAGCCTACCACCCAGCCTCAAACGGACTCATTGAACGCTGGCACCGCACACTGAAGACAGCGATCAAATGTCACGAGAAACAGAAATGGACTGAGGTACTTCCTGTTGTACTTCTTGGTCTCAGGACGTGCTACAAAGAAGACATTAAAGCTTCACCAGCTGAGTATCTGTACGGGACTACGTTGAGAATACCCGGAAAATTTTTCACACATGAAGAGGTACCCAACAATCCAAACTTCTTTCTGGAAGATTTTCGCATACACATGCGAGCACTGAAGCCGACTCCAGCAGCGCATCATGGTCGGAAGAAAACCTTTTGCTTTAAGGACTTGTACTCTTGTACGCACGTTTTCCTGCGACAGGAGGGCACAACTAAAGAGTCACTCAACAACCCTTATTCAGGTCCTCATCGCGTTATCGAGAGCATCAACGATCAACTTTTCAAGGTCGACATCAACAGACAGCCAATCAACCTGTCCATCGAGCGCCTCAAACCCGCTCATCTTGCAGCTGCGGAGATAATAGATGCAGATCAACCGGAGCAGAATGCCAGTTCATCATGTAGTCAACCATCTACTAGTGCACCACAGCAGCTAACTCCAGCGAGCAACCAAAGACAACCTGAGGGACCAAGGCAATATCCAGGAGCAAGAAAAAAAGTGCAATTCCAGTTACCAAAGAGACACTAACTTATAATTATTTATTTCGCTTCAACAAACACCTCACTCAGGGGGGAGTACTGTAGGGATAATGGTAACACTGAATCTCACTAGCTACACCGTCTACACCAACCACACTTCTCACGCTTTTGCCTATCTAGCTAACATACGCTCATCTCCCCGAAGAGTAGAGAGTTTGCGCCAGAGTTAAGATTCGTACGTGATACGAGACACATCTCCTGTAAAGAGAAGATATATTAAAGACTGATTATTGTGTTACATCTCGCCTCGTAATTGACTATCCACCTCGCACAACCCTACACTAGGGAAACCGGCGCGCGCAAGCGCGCGCAGGCCCAGCGTGGTCCCGCCGGGCCGAGGGAACGGCACTGTCGTGCGAGCCACCAAACTAAAAGGTACCATCCAGCCCTCCGACCACGACAACGAGCTGCCCGAACGGACCGGAAATTGTAAGGCCACTGCTCAGCCCTCCTCAAGTAAGGTAGCCGCGATAGCGAGATCCTCCCGGGAGTCGCGTTGTGCCGCGAGATTGAATAATCTGCTGTAGAGACATGCGTCGAATTCCGCGAGATCGGAACGAATACCGCGGGAGGATCTGACCGGGAGAAGTAGCCGCCCTTGCCCGTCTCGGGGATTCGAGCGTACGGCCGCCGGCAGTCAGCGTGCGTGTGATTCCGTTGTGTATATTTCTGTATTCGTGGGTCGTTTAATCGTGTCGTATTGTAGCGAATCGCGTCGGGAATACGGTAAGGGTTCGCGTTGTGAATACGCTTCGCGCTGAGGATTGTGCGTAGCGAGATGAGCATCACGTGAACGCGCCGTGGCGCCGGACGCCTCCGAGTTTTGTGTCTTTTCGGGTAATCTGGAAATTCGCTGGTCATTCGGGACTCGCGTAACCGGGAGATTCGCTGGTCATTCGGGACTCGCGCAGTCGGGAGATTCGCGGTCATTCAGGACTCGCGTGATCGGGCGATCCGCGGTCAATTCAGGAGGTCGGTCTCGCGCGTGCGAGAGCCTCATGATTACCGTTTCTGGTTAAGTTCGCGTTAATTGTAAGCAGAGATTATCGTCTCTGGTTAAGAGACGTTAATTGTAAATGTATGTTAGTGCGTTAGGCTCAGGGCTCGGAAACTCCTATGGAGGGGCGATTACACAGTGGTAGTGATGGGTTGCACCTGAAGAGCGCGCCGTTGACGTAATATATATATAGAACTTAACTGAACTCTCTGAGATGCATCTTTTTATAGGTTACGCAATCAAACTTACGCGCGCAAGATTCGCAAGAATAGTGTGTATTTACGACAATTCACGGTTGTATCTAAAAATTATAGAAAATTTTTGAAGAATTAACGATTCGGAAAAACCTATCGGGGAACATTAAAGAAGAAGAAGTGTATTCACGACATTTCACGGTGGCATCCAAAAATCTAGAGTTTCTGAAGAATTATTAACGATTCGGAAAAACCTATAGGCGAACACTGAAGAAAAAAAAGTGTATTCATGATATAATAACGTTATTCATGTTACTCAAAGCAACGTTACGTTCATATAAATAAAACAGAAAACACCCCGAAACGAAGTTATAGAGCTATACAAAAGATATGTCTATCTCAATTTATATAAGGTAT
Organism: Temnothorax americanus; assembly: GCF_048541705.1. NCBI lineage: Eukaryota > Metazoa > Arthropoda > Insecta > Hymenoptera > Formicidae > Temnothorax > Temnothorax americanus. The sequence goes on along the minus strand of NW_027509247.1, from coordinate 109,413 downwards.
TAGATTGTGTATTTTAAAAATATAGTATAAAATAAATAATATGTTACGCTTAACATTTCTAGGAAAAACTGTGGATTAAAATTAATCGAATATCAACAGGAATCAAGCATTTTAGATTATTTCATGTAACGTAAGTATCTATGAAAATTTGTTAAATAATAGACACCAAGACAATGTCCATACTATCTTAATGTCTATATTTATCAAATTTATCCTAATTATACATTATATTCAACAAAGCATAAAGAATTAATATTTTGCCTTTATTTAAAAAAAAAACATAAGTAAAAAAAGTTTTTCTAAAAAATATTTTTTTATTAAATATTTTATTAAATTTTATTAAATAACTTGAACACGAAACATGATAATAATTTATTTATATTATATATACCTATATTAGTTTTTCAGTTATCAAAAGAATGTCGCCACCAAATCGTGCAGCTGCTGCAGGAGGACGGTGTGTTGTTCCAGGATGCAAGTCAGGAAGGACAGACATAACAAAACACAGGTTTCCAAAAGATCCTGCAAAATGTGAAGCTTGGAAACGAATTATTGGTAACGATGCTTTAAAAGACATGAATTACCAGACTTTAAATAAATCTTATTATGTTTGCAAGCTTCATTTTCAGGAAAATGCTTACATACCTGGAACATGCAACCCATGTTAATGAAAGAAGCAATGCCAACATTACTTCTTTCTTCTGATACACCACAAGTTGCAGATATGTACGCATACAGTGAACCTTCGACAATTACAAGCTGCAATGTAATTGGAGAGCAAGAAATTGCAAGAAATTCTAATGTTCAGACATCTCGTGAATCTATTGCTGTTTCCGAGCTTCGACAACCTACAATTAGCAGCTCTGACAACCTACAACGCAACTGTAATACATGCAAAACAAGTCAGATTTTATCAAAAAGGAAATTGCACGCTGTTAAATCTTGTCCAGAGGCCACAAAAATGTATGAAATGGCTAAAAAATTTCGAAATATTGCAAATTATTATAAACGTAAATATCTTTCTTTTAAGCAACGACTTGCTGCCGCGAAAAAATGTTTAAAGAACAAGCTTTTAATTTATTTGCTAAAAAATTAAATTCCAGGCAATTAACTTTCTTTAAATTACAGTTGCGTATGAGTGATATTGCTCCCAATGGTCGACGTTTCACTAAAGAAGAAAAGGCATTAGCATTAAGTTTTTATAAAGCATCTGGTCAGAGGTACCATTTACTCAGATCAATGTTTATTTTGCCATCTGTAAGAACATTGCATAAAATGTTGAGTCATTTGGCAATGGATACTAGTGTGAACCCCACAATTTTAAAATCATTAAGAAGTTGTGTAAATAAGATAAAAGATGAAAAAAATAAATTGATAGTATTAATATGGGATGAAATGAGCATATCGCCACAATTACAATATGATGCAAATGTAGACAAAATTGTTGAATTCGAAGATTGGGGTACTTGCAGAACTTCAGCATTCGCGGATCGCGCTTTAGTATTCATGCTCAAAGGAATTTATAGAAATCGGAAAATGCCTTTCAGTTTTACATTTGCTGCATCTCAGATGAAAACTTTTACACTTGTCAAGCTCATTAAGTCTCATATTTTAGCTGCCAAAAAAGCAGGTTTAACAGTTGTTGCCACAATATGTGATCAAGGATCGTCAAACGTTGCTGCTATTAATGAATTAAAATCTCAAACAAGACAACAGCTTATTAATCAGGATAAAATAAATGTAAGTAAATTTATCATAAATAAAATGGAAATTATCCCAATTTTCGATGTATTTAGTAAAATGTATGCGTAACAATTTGTTAACAAAGAACTTGGAATTTGTAATTAATAAAAACGACAATAATCGTCATTTCGCTAATTGGGACCACCTTGAATTGGCATACAAAATAGATATGTGTGCAAACGCGGAACTCAGACACTTGAGGAAGATTACGCGATACCATGTGTTGCGCTCATTTATTTAAAAAATGAAAGGTTTTATAAATTTGCACAAACGACTAATCTTGAAAGAAAATTTCAATAGCTTTTCTCCCCGTAATATTAATCAAGATTGTATTGAAAACTTTTTCGGTGCTATATTAGAAGTTAAGGTTTTCGAAATGTTAAGCCATCTTGCTGGCAATTTATTGGAGCATATAAATCTCTTCTCATACACAATTTTACATCGCCACATTCATTAACTGCAAATTGTGAAAATAATGACGGTGATATGCTTTTGAATCTTGCTTACATGCTCGATAAACATGACAACAATCTTGATGGTGACATGCTTGAGAAGGATAATATTGATATTACCGAAATAAATTACAACTAGAATAATAATATTGATAATACTAATAAAAATATCGATACACATGGTTCCTTTGTTGAAAATAGTGTTAAACAGTGTTCTTCGTTCACAAGTTCGATGTTATATACACAAAACAGCTTAGCATCCGTAGCATTTGTAATTCGCAAAATATTACGTGTTACGAAAGATTGTATTGAGTGTCAATCAAACTTTTTTTCAAATTATTCTAATATAGATGCAAATAGTAATCTCGTTCAATGTCCAAGCTCAGAATTATTAAAATCATTTACAAGATCCGTACAGATCATTCAGGATTTGCTGCAATTGTATGCATTTGCTAGAAATGTTACAAAAAAACTAACAGAAATGTTAATTAAAAAAGAACCGATGGAATGAGTAAAATGTTCACATCATGCGTCTTTTGTAAAACAATGTTTTGCCAAACATATAGTATCACTACAGATACATGCGTTTTGTACAAAAGTAAATAGAATATTATCTGGAAAAGAAAGATATACCGGTAATAATCTTATGTTTCGACAAGCGCAACATTATAAATTGAAACATTCCAACAGGTAGAATATATTTTAAAAAATAAGAATATTGTTTTTAAATAAAAATAATAAATATTGATTATATAAAATGTATTGCTACACATGTTATTACACCACATACATATGTTATTACACATAATTTATAAATTTGTTTCTTTTGTGGGAATTTATCAGAAATAAATGTTCTTAATTGTCTTATTCAAGAAATTGTATACTTATTTCTCCCAAAGCTATAAAAATAATATAATTGTTGATACATTAATTCTCAACATTTATTGTATTACTCTAAGTCTGCTTTATTAATACATATTTTATTTTCATAACTTTTTCTCTATTATCTATGATGCATATCTATTTAAAGATATTATTAACTTGAATTTACTTGAATTTAAAGACTTTATTTAAAATAAAATTTATGTAATAAACAATAAATAATAATTATTAACAAATAAATAATCAGTAAAATTAATAATTAATAATAAGCAATAACAATGTGGAAATATTAAAGTCGAATTAATTTATCTTTCAAATAAAATTAATGCTTTCAGCAAAATTGTGTGACATTAAATAAATAATCATTAGGATTAATAACCACTTATTTAATTATTAAATAATATAATCCGATTTACTCAAAATTTTGAGGGTGTTTGGGCTAAACAGACTTCAGATTCGGATTCAGCGCGTCAAAATACATAAAGATAGGTGAGTCTGGTCAAAAGAACAGACCACTTTTTTTTATTTTGTGTGCCTGTGTATTAAAAACATTTGATTATTAAAATCTTACATTTAAAATAACGCTTATAGCAGATAAACAAAAATCTTGTCTGTATTTAACATCACACTTGTGAAAATTAAGCGTGTAAAAAATCTGCAAAAAAATGTAAACGTGCAAAGAAACTATTGTCAATAACATCACACATACACACACAGAAGAAAATGTAAATAAAATTGATTTCTTTATTATTACAATAATTTAAATATTGAAATTATTTTGTACCATATGCTTTCTCACACTTATATGCATGTGATTAATAATAAAATATATTAGGTAATGACAAATAATAAATTACAAGAGCGTATTCTGGTTTGGAGATCTTAAGGACGTTCTCCGAAATATCGATTTTCTCTAGATTTTCTTGAAACTGTGAATATACATTAATTTATAGGTGCTTTATGTGTAGTATAAATTTTAGTACCTCTTGCGGTGTTAAAAATCGAGATACTAAGCTTCAAAGTTTTAACTTTTAACACGGAATTCCTATTCCGAGGTATTGTAAAACAAACATTTTAATAAATTGTAAAAAAAGTTTTTTCTAAATGTTTTTGAAAGACTGGTATATGATGCTTTATAAAAATAGAAATTAATAATATGCGATAAGTTTCAATACCCTTGCGGTACTCGTTTTCGAGAAATATGTGTGTAAAGTACGCAATTTGGAGTTAACTTCTTTTTGCTTCCTCATAGAAGAAGCTTTGTGATGGTAAAAACATTTTTTTTTCTAGATTTTGATGAAAATGTCGAGAAATCATTAGTAAAAAATGTCCGGAAGTATGTATGTATGTGTGTGTATGTGTGTGTGTGTGTGTGTGTGTGTGTGTGTGTGTGTGTGTGTGTACGGATTTTTTGTACACGCATCTACTTCTACAATTTTTTAGATACCGGAATGAATTTTTTTTTAATCGATAGAGTATCATATATAAAAAATATGTCCTTCTCAAATTTTATTAAAATCGGTTGACCGGTATAGATTTTATTCAAATTTTTTTTTTTTGAAAAGTGTTATTTTATAGCTTTCTCAATATTTGAGACAGCGATCTATTTCTAATTTTATTATATTTTTCAGTCTTTTCTACCCTTATTTCATATATAATTTTTTAAGATTTAGTTGATTAGACCCAGCTTTATACGCGATCAAAGGTTCATAATTTTGATCACATATAAAGCTAAGTCTAATCAACCGAATTTAAAAGAATTATATATGAAATATATATATAGGGGTAGAAAAAACTGAAAAATATAATAAAAATAGAAATAGATCGATATCTCCAAATTTGCGGAAGTTAAAGCTTCCTCTATGAGGAAGCCAAGTGCAAATTTTTCTAATTTGCACAATTTTTATAATTTAATACAACTTACCTGTCGTCTACATATTTAGTATAGTCTAAATTATCTTAATTTTTTTAGTTGTTATATGTAATATTTAGTAAATTAACTTTAGTAAAATAAATTTTTCTTTTTAAGCATGAATACAAGTTGAGTATGACTGGAGCCGGAGAAGGTCTTTAAAAATAAGTTTTTTTCAGGAATTTTTTATAGGAGAACGAAGAAACTCGAGACTCGGCACTCAGCAAGACACGAGACGCGATACCCGAAATGTGTGCTGGCATCGTGGTATAGCCGGCCCGTGCAAAGCGGCAACGTCACAGCTCAAGAGAGACAACAGATCGTATGTCTGCCCTTCTTTCTCCGCTCGAAGCTTGCCAGCGTACACGGACAGAGGAGGGGCTTGCGCGACCAGCATATCCCCTCCATCTGAGTAGTTCGGACACAAACCACAGCATGGATACGAACCCATGTATCGTTACCCGAGTCCTCTATGATCGTTACCGAGCGTATCGCCGTAGTTGACGTCCACTTTCTCAGAGAGCAAATTAGGACAGACGTCCCCCGAAGCCGGATGGCCGCTCTCAGGTTTCTCTCTGGTAAGACTAACAATTAGTTGGGAGCTAATATAACCAGGCCTCCGGCAAAGCAAAATCATGACATCCGCGAGACATATCTTTGTCATAGTGATACAACGCAAGGCTAACACTGCTGCGATGATATAGATATACAAAATAGTATTTTCCAAAATAAGATGTAAATTTTTCAAATATTAAAAAATCTTTCAAACGTGAAACAATTACTGCTAACTGGGTTAAACATATTTTATTTTTTGAAGCAATATTTTTAAAAGATCTACAAAAATCTTATTGAATATATTTATTTGCAATCTTTTAAAAATATTTTTGAAAATATTTTTCTGACATGATCTACCGGGCGTAAAAACATTCTAAAAATATTTTTGTGAGTTATTTTGATCTTTCTAAAAAATATTTTTAAAATATTTTAAAAATATTTTGTGCTGTGTGTGTGGGATATTATTGTCTATTGCAAATACGTTATAACTTTTAAACTATTCAACAACAAAAGGAAAATTACTACAAATAACTACAAACGATTCTGAAAGACATGGCGCAATCGGATTCGAGATATCTTAAGGGGGTATTCTTGCGTAGAATTCTGTTTTTGGAGGTCACCTTTTAGAATAAAATGAATTTAAAACTGTTTGTTTTTTTTTTCTGAAATTTTTTACACATATTTATTGTTGCTTTAAAAGCATGTATAAATTTTGTTGGAACAAAAAATTAATTTAACATGTGGTTTTATACGGTCGGGCACAAATGGTGCGCTTCTGATTGGCGACTAGTGTTGCGGACGTTGTGTGAACCTGAAAAAAAAAACCAAACATATTCTTAATCTGTATGAGTGTTGTGAGAGTTGGTACCAGAATTAAGTCGAAATAATTTTTTTTTCCTTTTTTTGTAACTCACTAAAGAAAAAAAATGTAGAAAAAATCTGCACTCAACATTTAACATGCCGCCATTTTGTAAACAAATTTTTTTCTAGCCGAATCTGGTATCAACCCTTACAACTCATACAAATTAAGAATATGTTTGGTTCATTTTTTCAGATACATACAACGTCCGCAACACTGGTCGCCAATCAAGAGTTTTTTCCGCGCACCATTGTGCCCGAGCATACAAAACTACATGTTAAATTTATTTTTTTTCCAACAAAATTTATACATGTTTTTAAAGCAACTATAAATATGTGTGAAAATTTTCAGAAAGAAAACTCGAACAGTTTTAAACTATTCTATAAGTCACCTCCAAAAACAGCATTCTACACAAGAATACCTCCTTAATGTCGGATAAAAGTAATTTTTAAAATTATTGTGTTTTTGTAATGGATAAAATTACAAACAAAATTGTTATTACTACAAACAACTACAAACGATTCTAAAACACATGGCGCAAGCGGATTTGAGATATCTCAATTTTGGGTAAGAGTAATTTAAATTTTTTTTTAAATTTTTTAATAGATATGTTGCGGACAAAGTCCGCATGATGTGCAGTATCGGCATTACCTGGACAATGTCAACATTGCACAACGCGACTGGGCAAAGTAGTTTATTAGCGCCTAGCGGACATTGCTCGGTTTGATGTGGGCAAAGTTAACTGGAAGAGGAGGAGGGTATACAAAAGTATGTAGATTATATGCTTACATGTAAAACAAAGTGTAGGTACAAATATTGTGTAAGAAAATTGCTGTTGTTAGGCCGTTTCTCGGTACAAAGCACCTGATATTATAGTGTGCGTATCACGTTAGCGGCGCGCTACTTCGCCAATTATTAGGGATGAGGACTGAGGTCCCATGAAGCAGATTACGCGGAAGCGGAACGAGCGAATTACCAATTACAGAACTATTTTGACGGAATCTTGGAAAGGGTTCTATCAGAACAATCCCGTGATTGATGATACGCTCGTTCCACTTTTGCATAATTCGCTCCATGGAACCCGAATCTTAGGGACCTCTGTGAAGTGGCCAGATAACTTCAATATATCAAATTTTCATTAATTGGTATCCATTGGTGGTCGTTTGGTGGTCTTTGGTAGTCTTGTTAGATCGTTTGGTAGTCAGTCGTTTTCCTGTATAATACAAATAAAAGGCCATACCCGGATAAGAAGGATCAATGTGTTCCCACACGGATCATGCTCATTTTTTTTGCTTTGATTGCGATCAGTGTCACTTACAATTCAGTCAAATATTAGCCCTTAATATTTAACCGTTTTGGTGTAAAAAATAAAAATAAAAATTTCGAAAATAATTCATATCCTTCGATCGGCTTAACCGATTTTGATGAAATTGTAATATGTTGTAGATATCATTGAGACACATTTGTGGAAAATTCAGAAAAGGTTTCTGATGACAGAAACATTAATAAAAAATATTAATAAAAGTTTTCTGCACTTATTTAGTTCCGATATCTTTCTGGTACAATTACAAAAAATTTTTTATAGAATTTTGGGGTAGTTTCCTATCTGTTACGGAGCGCGCTTATGAATTTCTAGAAGTATTCTGGCAGCGCTCTGTGACATTCCTCTCTCGGTACACATCGACCTCTCACCGACACTCTTGAATGTGTTGGAATATAAACTAAATGTTTCGATATCCTTATACGGCCATAACATTGACACCGCTGTAACTTATTGGTTCTAACACAAACATTCGACACTAGTACATGTGAGCTGAGAGATGGTGTGCGCGTGATCCTGCCGATTCGACGGCCAGTCTGACAAAAGAGCGCTCCGACGATAGTCAAACGTTCAATTGTAAAGTTAAGGATTAACCGACGGCTGTAAAATAGACTACTAATAAAGTTTTCCATAAAGTATCCTAATACATAGTCCGAGAGTCTTTCGACCCTCCGCCGAAAGCATAATCCAGCAAACATAAACGCTGCAACACTATCAGACACAATTATTTGGAAACAATAAAATGGATAGACGGTACTTTTAAAAAATAAAGTATTCTTTTCTATTTTTTAAAAATATGATGTTTTTGATACAATCGCCATATGTTTTATGTAGAATTTTGGGATAGTATTCTACAAGTAATTTTTTCGAATCAATAAAATAGGTAAGCGAAAGTTAAAAAAAAATAAAATATTGTATTTTATTTTTTTAAATTATAATATGCTTTTTTTTGTACCATTGCCATATTTTTTGTAGAATTTTGAGACGGCATTCTACAATAAGTAATTTTTTCGAACAAATAAAATAAGTGGAATGTACTTTAAAAAACAAAATTTTGTTTTTTAAAATTATTATAGTTCTTTAGTACCATCGCCATATTTTTATTTAGAATCTTAAAATGGAATCCTACAAAAAATAAAAAATTTTCCGGAATCGATTAAATAAATAGGTGCAGATACTAAAAAAATAATAAAATAAAGTAAATTGAAATAATTATAAAAGGATAAACTATAATCGTATTAAATTAAATGTTTATTAATGAAGTATACACATACACATACGTTCACATAATCACTCTCATACTATTATTTAGTTATATTTATATTAGCCCGGGAGGTAACGACACAAAAGTGTCAGCGATTTGATTAGTCTTGAAACAAAGTAATTTATCTCTTGTTTTAATAGTGTTGTTGATGAAATGCAGAGTCTGGCTGCGCTGTCTCGCTAGAAGCGAGCCTGTAACCCCCTAAAGACGCGTCCCCCGGATGGCGATGGGGGAACGCTCGTCAAGCTCGCTTGAAGAGTAGGAGTGAAATAAAATAGCTCCCGTGGACCAAAACAGGTACTCGCCAACACGTCTGGCAAGCGTGGCGTATTAATGCCAAAAACTTTCACCATGAAATGTCGAACTCGAAAACAAAACTACCCCAGGCGAGTAGAGCTGGATGCTCGGAATATCGCACTGACACGTCAGTCTGCCTCATGGATTCTGGGGGAGACACAAATTCGATGAATGGACGAAAACGAAAACGGAATACGGAACACAAGCGCACCAAGAAGACCCTCTACATTGCGTCGTATAACATTCGCACAATGAGACTCGAAAAACATCTGGTCAACCTCGAAAATAAATTAGAAAACATCAAGTAGGACGTCCTCGGAATAAGCGAAACCAGGCTGAGAGGGGAAGCGGTCACAATCATGAAATCTGGACATATGCTTCTTCAAAAGAACTCTGACATTCACACATCGGAGGTGTGGCCCTGCTAATTCATAAAAAATTGAATTACCATGTAACCGAAACCAAAGCTATATCGGACAGGGTAATCTATGTAGTGCTAAGACTTAACAACAAATGCAGCATACAAATAATACAGGCCTACGCACCAACTTCAGCTTCGACAGAGCTTCCTCTGACATTGAAGACATTGAGCAGTTCTATGAAGACCTGACAGCAGCAAAAAGTGCGGAAAAAACCAAGTTTACCATTATAACTGGTGACTTTAATGCTAAAATTGGAGCAATGACCCAGGCGGACCCACCGTACGTCGGTGCCTTTGGTCTGGGCATGAGAAACCCAAAGGGGCAAGTGATGATGGCCTTCCTAAGCAATGAAAAAATGTACTGCTTAAACACCTTCTTTAAAAAACATCCCAGAAGAAAGTGGACATGGAGAAGTCCGGACAGCACTATCAAAAACAAAATAGACTATGTGCTAGCCACTGATAAGCGCATTTGTGCAGATGTGTCAACCTTAAATCGTTTCGACACGGGCAGCGACCACAGGTTGGTGAGAGCAAAAGTCCTAGTGGATACTCGGAAGAAGGCAGGATTCCTGACTCGTGGCAAAACGCAGAGGTCATCCTGCTCTTTAAGAAGGGCGACTGCACGAATATGGAAAATTACAGACCTATTAGTCTACTCTCAATCCTTTATAAGCTGTTGTCCAAAATAATAATGAATCGCTTAAGCCAGAAGCTCGGTTTCTACCAACCCATAGAACAGGCAGGATTCAAAAAGGAGTACAGCACGAATGACCATATACAAACAGTACGCACACTTATAGAAAAATGCACCGAGTACAATATCCCACTGCATATGGCCTTCATAGACTATCATAAAGACTTCGACTCAATTGAGACATGGGCAGTGCTCGAAGCAATGGATAAAGCACGAGTTGACTCAAGATATTCTAACTTGATCAAATTCATATACGAGCATGCCACCCTGCACGTTAAAATGGAAGAGGATTGGACTACAGGTAGAATCCCTATCCGGAAGGGTGTGAGACAGGGCGATACGATTTCACCAAAACTTTTCACCTTGGCGCTGGAGGATGTGTTTGGGAGGCTAACATGGGATCAAAAAGGCATCAATATTGTAAAGTATCAATAATACCATCTCCGTTTCGCGGATGACATTATCATATTCAGCAGCGATGCAGACGAGCTCGCAACAATGATACAAGAACTCAGGGAAGCTTCCCAAGCGGTCGGCCTAAAGATGAACCTCCAGAAGACAAAAATCATGAGCCCCACCAATATACTAGTTAGCATCGATAACCACACTCTCGAGATGGTTGAAGAATACGTATATCTAGGGCACAAGATCAAGCTAGGAAAAAATAACCAGACAGCTGAGATAACTAGACTCCACTTGGCGTGGACAGCATTCGGCAGACTAAGCTACATCCTCCGAGAACCAAAAATCCCAATCAACCTCAAACGGAAAATTTATGATACGTGCATATTACCAGTTGCGACATATGGACTCGAAACAATCACTTTCACAGCGAACAGCGCTAACAAACTACGAATCTGTCAAAGGCAGAGGAGTGAAACTCTTATTGTTTTTCTCAGAATATTTGACGCCGATAATGACCCCGACATCAGATGGCGCAGGATGTTACGTGCTTGCTCACATGATCACAACATAACCACTTAGTACTCTTAGAGTGCGTTCCATTTGGGCGCTCACGCGCTGTAAGCCACTGTAAGCATCATTCTATCTTCATTGCACATCGAATATCAAACGAAGATATAGCGATGCTTACAGCGCGTGAGAGCGCCCAAATGGAACGCACCCTTAGTATTATCCGTATTCTCCTGTCAGTGTTCAGTATTACTTCTCGAATATTAAGTGCGTTGAGTGTTCTTCAGTATTTTCTATTCTTGTTTCAGAATTATTTAACTATTGACATTTTATTCTAAAAGAATGGCAACGTGTGCAGTTTAGGTTGCACATCAGAATATGTTAGCAATCCTGAAAAAGTTTCTTTCTTCCGTGTACCGACTAATCAAATTATGATACAGCGATGGCAAACTGCTATTCGCAGAAAGGATATTGTGCTTTCATCAAAACATTGTGTCTGTGAGAAGCATTTTTGGAAGGAAAAGATCTTATGGCAACGGGAGTGATCAAAGTGGAAACGTACTTGGCGTAGTAAGTTATTGTGATTGTTTAGCAGATTATTTAATTTTTTAAGTTATTATTTATTTATGACTTTTTTCTACAAGTCTTCGTACAAAATTCCAAGATTGAAAGCTGAAACAGTCCCATCTGTATTTCCATGGACCGAAAACATAGATCACGTTAAGTCATCGACGTCATCGGTATTCACAGAGGTCAGAGCCCGTAAAAATACCAGAAATTCCTGAATTAATGGAAATAGAAAAGGACTCTAGTTCAAAAGTAATTGAAATGATTAGTTGTTATAGATGTACATAATGCTTCTCGTAGCTCGGTTGTGTACAATTTAATTTAAACGTAATGAATGTTATTTCAATACTGGAGCTACAATTTAATGCAATTATATTGAATATAAATCGTAATTAAACCAAGTTATCTGTCTTTTTATAAAGTGCTTGATAGATTCTTTAAACAAAAGTTTATAAAATTATATTTTGTTTTGCAAAAAACATATCTTTTGAAAAGACTGCCGAATAGTAATAAATATTTTATTTTTTAGAACAATAAAATAAAGAAAACCGAATTGAACATGCAGTATTTGATAAATGCTAACATTGACATGCCATCATCATCTTGGTGCAGAATGTACAACGCTGCCAATAATACACTGTATTTCTTTGAAAACACATGCTGTAAAATTAACAACTTGTACAGCGTCATTAATTTGAAAGAAATAATTGTCACTGGCGATATGCGCATAACGGTTAAAGCTCTTAGTCGTTTACTTGATATTGGTACCTTCGGAATGATTGATGAACCTTTCGATGAAGTTTCACAATTACAAAACATTTTGCTAAAAATAGATGGTATGAAGATTTGTTCTGCGTATCAAAGAGATGCGAAATTACAAAATGTTAAAAGTAACGTACTATTCGAAGACAACATGGGTTTGACGAGACACAATAATTGTCCTGTATTGTTATCTGATAATAAGATATGTAGGTATTGTAGAACTGCAAAGAAAATTTTACAAAAAATCGCAAAAAGAGATAAAAAACACGACAAAATAATCAGGTTACAAATACCTTTGTCATCAAAAAATCGAAAATACTTAGAGGACCTGTGCAAAAAAAAGAAATTGGCTGATAGAGCTAAACAACGAGCCTTAAAATCTATTGAAAAATAGAAAACAGACTTAAATAAAACAGAAGCTAATATTCAAAATATTTCGCAAGTTAAAGATCTATTTAAAAAAAAATAATTCGAAGAGGAAAAGTCCAAAAAGAAGAAGGTATTCCGAGCATTGGCTATTGCTGTGTTTGCTAATGCACATGCGATCTCCCTGTGGATATCGATTTCTAAGGGAGAATGACATTTTGCTGATTCCTGCCGTTCGTACTATTCGAAGGTAAAACATTGTATTCAGCATATTATTAAACAATTTTAGCTGAAATCTACATACTAAACAGTTACAATGTTTTGTACATATAAATAATATTTACATTAACAGGTACCTTTCCATAATTGACACAAAGTGCGGTTTCGATGCGAATTTCTTTGAATTATTTAAGATATTTATTGAAAAGAGAAAGAAGAAATTAATAAGCACGGAGCTTTATTAATCGACAAGATATCCACTCGAGAAAGTGTTAGTGTAAAGACACAGAACTTGACCTACACAGGACTTGTCGATTTTGGCGAGAATGGACCGCATTCCACTAATATTAATGAGAAAGCAAATCACGCATTGACTATAATGTTCCAATGTTTTGCTGACAATTACACACAGCCGATTGCAGTGTTTGCGTCAAGTGGTCCAGTAAACGGCAAAATGATATCACAGCTTATCATAAAAGCCATTATATTAGTAGAGAAAGCCGGAGCAAAAGTTCATACGGTTATAAGTGACGGTGCTTCAACTAACAGTAAGTTTTGGACAACGATGGGAGTGAATCCTGACCAATGTAATTTGATAAATTACTTTCAACACCCCGTGACCGAAAATAGAAAAGTATTTGTTTTTTCGGACACGCCTCATTTAATGAAAACTATTCGACACAGACTTCATAACAACTTAACATTGCAGGTATTATTTGTTATATTTCCTTAGACTTATTTTCCAAGATATTATTTTTGATAATTTTGTTTCTTATATTAGATAGACCCTAATCAGTCGCAAATTAAATGGGAATATTTGAAAATCATGTATGCCAATAATAAACTTTTGCCAGGACAGATGCGTATATGTCCAAAATTAACGGAGAATCATTTGAATTTAAGTAATTCCGCCAAAATGAGAGTTCGCCTAGCCGTTCAAGTATTAATATTTAATTATTGTATCTTTTCGTATTTTATTAATATTGATTTAATACATTTGTGTATTGTTTATAGGTTTTTAGTAAATCTGTAGCTCATGGTTTACGATTTTATCAAAACCGCGTACCCGAACTTAAAGATTGCGAAACCACTGCTGACTTCTGCGAGTGGATGAATAATATGTTTGACGCTTTAAATCGAAGAGAATATTTGAAAGGACTAAAACCTGGTAATCCTGATTTCAAGGTAATTTTTATTCTTATAATGAATGTAATTTTAAACAGATTGAGTTGGAGACTTCGAAAATGTACCCTTTTTATAGATCCTTGAAGAATCTTTATCTAAGCTAGATAATTGGGAAAAAAAAGTTGACGATAAGATTTTAGATAAAAAATTGTTTCTAACCAAGCAAACTGCGAAAGGTTTACGGATAACTTTAAAATCCATGATGGATCTAACCTGCACCCTTGTAAATCATTTTGGTTTTTCAGAACTTCAATTAGGACGTGTTAATCAGAACGCACTTGAGGTTTGATGGGTTTAATTTTAGTTAATTTATATATTTCCACAGATATATATATATTTGTGCCCCTATTTTGTATATATAGTAATATATTTATATAAATAAGGTAGAATATAATAATTAAGATAACATTTAAACGTAATAATTTTAATCTAGCGTTAATACATTTTGAGTGAATTTTGAGTTAATTAAAATCATGGTTTAAATGATTTAAATGTATTTAAATTTATAATGATTTTTTCATTCATTACGATACGATAGATACGACCGATGTAAACCTGTCAACCAGAAGGTCACATAATGTTTGAGTTTTCATTTCACTTTCAGGATTGATTAAAAAATGTATTTTTGCATATTTAAAGGTATTCAATTTTGCATTATGCTTTACTATTTTTAACAAATTTTCGTATAATTGCTTCTTTCTTTAGAGATTTTTTGGCACTGTAAGGCAAGTAGGCGGTTGTAATGATCACCCCGCTACCCCAACGTTTCTGCAGATCTATAAAATATTGTCAACCTTTGGTATTTTAAAACCTCCTTCATCTGGAAACTGCACGGTTATAAAGAATGTTCATAATGAACCACTAATATCTCTTTCGCAACTAAAAGAAATCTACACAAAGCCGGATGACTCAAAACAATTTTTACTGAAAATTAAGGAAAAGTTAAACAATGCTGTACAAAACGAAGCATGGGACTTTGAAAATTATGTCAAGTCTGATTATAGTCTACCAGAAGTGGTGGACTGTGTTATTTACTGCTTTACAGCTAACATGGTACACAAAATGCTTGCATTTCTTAAAGACTGTTCAGTATGTACAAATGCATTATTAAACTCTGACGAGCAGGACGAGCACACAGAACATACTAATTATTTTAATGCTATGTTTTTGAATGTGATTAACGAAAATAAAGCCACTCCTTTTGCTCATCCAAATAGAAAATTTTATTTACTTATTAGATCTTTAGAACATCTTTTCGTCAAGCATTCTAATTCTGCATATGTTTTTGAAGAAGTTATTAACGAAGCTTTACAAATGAATTTATTTACTTTTCCTTGCACTCTTCACAAAAACGATGTGATTCCTTTAATTATTCAAAATTATATTCAAACACGCATAATGCAAAATTGTAAAAAAATTAATGAAACTCCGAAGAAAATTAGTGCAGAAAAGAAAAAGTCTGCCAAATATGTGAACTGAAGTACATTTCTTTTATTCTTTTATTTGTAATTATGTAATTATATAATAAATACACTATAAGTATATGCATGTTATCATTATTTTATGAAATTACCATTATTTTCTTCTTATGTAGTTTAAAGGTTAAATTGTCACAAAAATAATATTATAAAGCTCGGCATAAGTTAATGTAATATTAAAAATATCACATGTTTAGGCATTTTTGCAGAATTATACTGATAAAAAAATTATAACATAAATTTGACGAGTGTCAAGAATTTATCAAAATAAACTAGGTTAGTTTTTGATCACGTGGGCAAGCACATTACTCCCAGCGCCATGGGGTCGCTAAGGGGATCAAGCGAAGCTTCATACTTTCACTCCCCTGGTCAGAGGGCAATGGAGCGAGCAATGCTGAAAATCAGCCTGAGGGATAGAATCCGAAACGAAGAGATAAGGAGAAGAACAGGAGTTGCCGACGTGGTTGAACGAGCAAGTAGACAAAAGTGGCAGTGGGCGGGACATGTTGCAAGAAGCAACACCAAATGGACCAAGGCCCTGATGCAATGGAGACCAAGAGAGTCCAAAAGAAGCGTTGGCCGACCACAAACGAGATGGCGTGATGACATCCAACGCTACGCAGGAAAAAGGTGGATGCAGACAGCATAGGAGAGGAAGACATGGAAGGAAATGGAAGAGTCCAGGAGTGGATGAAAACAGGCTAGAGAAGAAGAAGAAGAAGAAGAAGAAGAAGAAGAAGAAGAAGAAGATACCATAGTAAAGAGTGAATCCTTGGCTACAAAATTTATATAGGCATTTTTTATCTATGTCGCTTTGTTCAACCGGTATAGAGTAAAAAAAACAAAGGTGCAAAAATGGAAAAATCAAAATTCCGGAGGCGGATTCGTGTCTTCATTCTCAGACTGGATTTTAAATAAAAATTCAAAATTCCGATCATGAAAAATGATAAGATACATTTTATTAATTATTTTTTAATAAAAAAAATGGAAACATTAATTAAAAACACGATGGAAGAAAATAATTACAAGAAAAGCGCACACACTTATGTGCCTTACGCTCGCACGTTTCTCGTCAGCTCTATTCTGTCATCTCTGAGCACACGCAGCACATATTATTCAAGTCCTCACCGGAATCCGACCACTGCTGCTTCTTTAACTTTGATTTTCGCCGGAAGTCTCCATGATATGGCTTGGTCACGACGTCGCCCCAAAAACAAGTTTTAGGTTTGGTCGCTTATAAAATAATAGAAATCAATGAAAATGAAAAAATGCACTGGATTCGTGTTCAGCATGCATTACTCTTTAGAATCACTTACTTTGAGATTCAGAGAGACAATAATACTTAAGATATTACAGACTTTCGACGCGGAAGAAATTTTACTTTCGACCTGCGATAAGAATCACAACATGGCACGTAACGCGATACAGTATCGATATTTCAAATATCGATACTTTAGTGCCCAATTATCCCCTTTTTTGTATCGATACTTTATCGCTCGATATTTCCACGTATCGATACTTGACCCTTGAATATCGAACTTTGGTAGACCTATGTCGACCGTCCCGCGTCCGTGGCGGTTGGCGGTGGCGCCCGTGGGCCGGCCCTTGACTATCCTTAAATCCTTTGTTATTTTATGGCCGTTGCCGTTACGTTATCTCAGTGTCTAGAGTGTCCAATGAAGTAAAGAACAGGAGTCTGTAGTACTCTGTAGAGCTACGTAGTGTACGTACTGTAACAGTAACTCTCTTACAAGAGACTGCAATTACAATCAAAGTAAGGATAAAAAATAATTATTATGGGAGCTTTCCAGCAAACGACACAAATCGACACAAGCATCGTTTTATCTTTCTTTTTTGGTAATAAGTAACAAAGATAAAACTACTTGTGTCGACTTGTGTCGCTTGCTGTAAAGCTAGGTATATATTTCTTTTATCTAGTTCACTTTCCAGCAAGCGACACAAGTCATTGAAGTTGTCACAAATATCGTTCTATCTTTCTTTACTTAGCATTCAATAAATAACAAAGGTAGAACGACATTTGAGTTGTATCACTTGCTGGAGAACGCACTCAGATTTCATTATTTCTTAAAAGGCTTTTTCATGCTGACGCTCGACGCTTGATTTGAGCGTTAAAACTGATCACGTGACCTATCACGTGATCAATTAAATCAAGCGTCGAGCGTCAGCATGAAAAAGCAGCTTTACTGATCCGTTTTATAGAGTTGAATAGATAATTTTCTTCTTTGTATTAGTCTAGACTAGTCTTAGAGTGTCCAGTAAAGTAAAGAACAGAATTCTGTAGAGCTAGTTCAATTAAGGTTCAAGTACGTAGGTACGTACTGTAACAGTAACTCTCTTACAAGAGACTGCAGTTACAATCGAAGTAAAGATAAAAAATAATTATTATATATTTCTTTTATCTAGTTCACTTTCTAGCAAGCGACACAAGTCATTGAAGTCATTACAAACGTTGTTCTATCTTTCTTTACTTAGCATTCAATAAATAAAAAAGATAGAACATTTGAGTCGACTTATATCACTTGCTGGAAAACGCACTCAGATTTCATTATTTCTTATGATCCGTTTTATAGAGTTGAATGTATAATTATTTTATTTGTAATATTTACAGAGTTAAATCTAAGAAAAGTCCTAATGTGAAAGAGCACATTCCACGTTCCCATTTCCTAACTTCTAACTTCTAACAGCGCACTAACGCACTTACTTTCTATAAAAGTACTAAAAGTAGGCGTGCAAGTTTTCCTTTATTTTATTCTATTTCCTTATTTCTTTCATTTTTGATTAATTATTAAATAATAATCATCCTATCTCTTTTTCTTTATAGTGCTGCCAAAAAATCCTATTTGGAATTATTTTGTAAAAAGTGATACAGTTGCTAAATGCAAAATCTGCCAGTTAGATGTAAAAACTAATTTACATTTCCATATGAATCGATGTCATCCTGATGTTCAGATGGAGAAATCTACAGTATTCGTCAAGACAAAAAGACAAATAATAATATATGTTATTGTTCAAATTTAGCGCGTTCTCAAAAATATCGACTCGTTCATGAAATCGATAGCGTAGCGGCGACCACGGTGCCGGAAGCTAGGAGCGCGCTACCGATTCTCTTTTGTCGTTACCGGTCCGAGCTTGCGATGCGACGAGCCGCGTTCCGCGCCATTCGCTCAAGGTCTGAGATACAGTACGCACGTTTCGAGATCGTGGTTCTTTTGCTCGATTAGTAAGATTCGTTCGATTAAGCGTAATCCCGATAAAGTACGATCGAGTTAAATCGTTCGGTCGTATACATTAATTGTACGAGGCGTGATTCGAAAAAAACGGAAGAATATTCTGTTCGGAAAGTGTCGCATAAAGCTGCGCCATTGCATAAGTACTTTCGGCCTCGCGCCCGCGTTAACTCGCGTGGTGTGATCCTCGATATCACGACAAAATTGATTCCTGCGTGCGTGCGATTTCCGTGGTTATTATCGCCTCAGACAAAGAGAAAGAGAGAGAAAGAACATTCCAGCCGACGCACGAGGGACGAAGGACGCGTGCTTAATAAGAAAGACGAATTCCGCTAGCGCTCAAAAAATACATCCCTGGGTAATGAAGCCTATGACGATCGAGCTGAGTTCTTCAACGTTAAGTACTTCGTTTCTTTTTCTGTCCGTGTTTCGGATAAGCGTGGACCACGCCATTGCGGGCTCTTTTAAGCCCTTCCGATTACATCGGATAACGCTGTCTAACGACGGTTTCTATCGCGAGATAGATCGCAATATCGATAAGCCGCGCATCGGTTACGCCACGTGTACTCGCGTTAATTGTATTTCTACCGAATTCTGCGTTGTTATTGATTCGAGACGCTTCGTTGTGTGTTTATGTCGATACGGTAAAACAACCTTGATATTTGATACCTCATTGTTTGGCCCGTCACGCGGGTCTCTTACGTTCCAGTAGCAAAAGGTAAAGATTCTCGAAAGAAGCATTGCATGTTCTACTAAATTATCTAGCGTTAAATCAATATTCATTTATACTTCTTAGTTTCGACATTACGTTACGTATTATTCAAAGAATTAGTTTAAGTTTTCGTTGCGAAATAGAAAGGTAATGCGATTTGCGATCACGACACATACAGTGTCTTCAAGAAGCAATAATAACATAATTATTGCCAACCTTTATATATTGTATTTAATTTGCTCTTATTTTAGGATTTAAGAATGATTATTATTCGACTTTAATTTGAACTGTGCTATTATTCTATGTGTTTGCCATTTATATTGATTACTATTGTATGCTCTATTAAAATTGTGTCTCTGCTCATCAGGAGGAGCTTTTGTAAATATATTGAGATAACTAAATCCCTGTTGTTCGTTCACCTCAGTTACACTTCACTGCTTGTATTCATTCTATTTTAAACAGTTATTTATATTATTATATAACACAATATTTATATTTTTCTTTATTTTTATTCGCTCTTAATTGATGTATGCTTTGAATTTTAGTCCGAAGTAGACAACGAAGATATCATTGACCTTGATGACCCAGTCTCATCTCCGGGACCGTCTACGTCTACGTCTACGTCTACATCATCAGAAACAGAAACGCGATCGGTATCAGTTTTACGAAATCCAATTGTTTCCTCCAAACAACCTCGAATTGACTCAGCGTTTGCAAAACAAAAATCATATCAAGGTATGGAGAAGTTGTAATTATTCAATCGAGTTTTAAATAACTTATATTGAAGAAATATTCATATAATTCATTGACATAGTATTGGAAGTATCTATTATTTTTGTATCTATGTCCTCTTCAAATATTGTTTTAGTCAATTCAAATAGAATATTTAGTTGATAGTTTTAAAAAGTATTTTACAATTTTTAAATATATTATAATTTATATATACAGTGGCGCTCAAAAAAATAGAGCCACCTCTAACAGAGGTAGAATGAACCGCATTGTTATTAGTTAATCTCAATTACACACTAGGCGCAGTAATCCAATGGCTTCTCTACACTCGTCTGATAACGACTGATTACTGCGCCTAGTGTGTAATTGAGATTAACTAATAACAATGCGGTTCGTTCTACCTCTGCTAGAGGTGGCTATATATATATATATATATATATATATATATATATATATATATAGGTAGTATTCAAGTATTCATTACTAATGTAAGTATATTTAAAAAATTGTTATAATATTTTTAATTTTTTAGATGAAGGATCCAAAGCTGCCGACGTGACAAACAAACTGCTGTTTATGATTACTAAGGACAACTTACCATTTCGTGTAGTTGAAAAGGAGGGTTTCAAAACCTTCATGAATGCAATATTGCCATTATACACGGTTCCTAGTAGGAGGACCATAACTCGTCTTATGGAAGAAAAATACGAGGTCTTATCAAATATGATGAAAGCAAAACTTTCACAAGTAAATTATTTATCTTTAACTACTGATATTTGGACTGAATCATTAAATATGAAAAGTTTTCTGGGCTTAACGGCACACTTCTTAGTAGAAGAGCAACATAGATCTGTCACAATTGGCGTTGTTGAGATGACTGAAAGACACCAGTCCGAGTATTTGAAAAATTGGCTATTAAATTTAATAGATACATGGAATATACAAAATATTGTAGCCGTTGTGTCAGATAATGCTGCTAACATAAAAAAGGCTATTGTTGATGCCTTCGGTGCAGACAAGCATTTGCCATGCTTGGCGCATACCTTAAACTTAGTTTTGGCGAGAATTATTGATGACGATAATATCGTAAAAGGTTTCTGCGCAAAAATAAAAAATATTGTCACCTATTTTAAAAAATCAGTTATTGCTGTAGATCAATTACGTATTCATTCGAACTTAAAGTTAATTCAAAGTGTTGAAACACGGTGGAATTCCACGTATGATATGCTACAGAGATTTATACAATTGTCCGAAAAAATTAGTGTCATTATTTTGCAATGTCCTACGGCTCCCCCGACGCTAACTGCTTCGGAGTTACAATCGACCAAAGAATTTGTTGAGTTGCTAAAACCATTTGAAAAGGCAACAAAAATCATATGCGGCGAGTACTATCTTACTGCGAGTAAAGTAATTCCAGTTGTCAATATTTTAAAGAATACATTACAGGCGTTTGAACTTTCTACTGATATAGGTCATCATTTTAAAAAGGCGTTAAAAGATCAGTTAAGCAAAAGATTTGAAACTATTGAACATGTATCATCGTTAGCTATGGCTACAATTATAGATCCTCGATTTAAAAATATTAATTTTAATTTAACGATAAAGTTGCTTGCTCACATGCTACTAATAAAATTACAAGGTTTGTAAATTCTAAAGTTACAGATACTAACCATGAATTTCAAAGTCAACAAGAAAATTCAGATAATAATGATAAAACAAATTTTTGGTCCTATCATGAAAAATCTTGTAAATTTAAATATATCTAAACAGATAGTTAATCAAGATCCTAACCAAATGCCAGAGGACTTTCGTTACTACCTGAATCAACCACCGTTAAAAATAAATGATAATGCCATAAAATATTGGAATATGGCCCGAGATTCGCCTCTAAGAACCTTAGCAATTAAATACTTATCACTAATTGCCACTTCAGTTCTTTCCAAAAAGTTATTTTCTGAAGCAGGTAAAATAATGTCCGAAGATAGGAACAGGTTGACAGGTAATCACCTTAATCAATTATTATTTTTACATTCCCTCGATCTTGGCGATTGGCATTTATAAATTATCAATTCTGCAATACATCACAAACGCTCCCGCCATCCTTCGCGACTGGTGACGAAGCGTTTGTAACGTATTATAGAAGTGAATTTTTACACTCACGTGCAAAAATAAGTAATTATTTTTCTGTTTGCAGTAATTGCACACTTCAGTGGACTTATTTTTTATACATTCTATATATTAAGTTTCTACTAATGTTTTTTTTTTTTTTTTTTTTTAATTTTTTTACGATTTGCTTACAATGATAAGAATAAAATGTCTCGTAAGTGTATACATACAGAGGTAAATTTGCGTTAATTTAATGATCGAAGTATTGCATTTGCTATTATAGTTTATAAGTTCCATTTTCATTTCTTTCTAAACAGATTTCATATGTGATATTTCTGTTATTACACTCACGTGCAAAAATAAGTAATTATTTTTCTGTTTAATGTATGTAATCATAATTACAATAATTATAAGTGTTAATGTGATATAATTATAAGTACACATTTTAATATATGAACATTTATTTTATAAATAAAAAATTGTACTTAAGGTGTTTTTGTATACTCGCGTTGTAACTACTTTATGCCGCAAAATACCTTATTTTATGTCAGAAGTAAGAAATTGGATGCCAAAATTTTTTGCAAACGGCGAACTAATCCAATATCTAATTATGTATGTTTCGATATTGATGATATCGATACATGACGTTCGATATTTTTTGTGTATCAATACTTTCAATTATGATACATATCAATACGATGTATCGATACTTTCAGGCTGTATCGCCCATCCCTACGACGTAACCTCACTAAACTCCGTTGATCACGTGGACACCATAAGCCGCGTTTACAGTATTAATGGCGAGTTCACACAACATACAGATTTCGAAATAATTGCAAAACCGACTCCGCCTCGGAGCCGACTTGGCCTCGGTCTCCCCTACTTCATTAATAAACATTTGATTTAATACGATTATAGTTTATCCTTTTATAATTATTTGAATATTATTTACTTTATTTTATTATTTTTTTTTAGTACCTGCACTTTTATTTAATCGATTCCGGAAAATTACTTGTAGGATTCCATTCCAAGATTCTAAATAAAAATATAGCGATAGTACCAAAAAACTATGATAATTTTGAAAAAAAATATTTTAGTTTTTAAAGTACCTTCCACCCATTTTATAGATTCAAAAAAATACAGAATTTGATTTAACAAATAATGTCGACAAAATGCTAGCAAATATGTAACAAAATCTGCTGACATAATTAGATAGCAAATTGCCAACAAAATACGGGCAAATGTGGCCATGTAACCAGACAGCAAATTGGCAGCAAAAACCGAGCAAAATTTGCGTTGAGCATTCTAACAATAAATTGGTGACAAAAATCAAGAAAAATCTGTGTAGCGCTGCCTGACGACACTTTGGCGGCAATATACGGGCAAATATAATCATATAACCAAATAGCAAATTGGCGGCAAAAACCGAGTAAAATTTGCG
The DNA here is from genome assembly GCF_048541705.1 of Temnothorax americanus. Lineage (NCBI taxonomy): Eukaryota > Metazoa > Arthropoda > Insecta > Hymenoptera > Formicidae > Temnothorax > Temnothorax americanus. The sequence goes on along the minus strand of NW_027509247.1, from coordinate 85,285 downwards.
TCGAGCACTCTGACGATAAATTGGCGACAAAAACCGAACAAGATCTGTGCAACGCTATCTGATGACACATTAACGACAAAATACACGCAAGGTCAGCGCAGCGCTGTCTAATGATAAATTGGTGCAAAAATCGAGCAAGGTCTGCACAGTGCTTCCTAATGACAAATTGGTGGCAAAAATCGAGCAAGCTTTGTGTAGTGTTGTCTTATGACAAACTGGCGGCAAAAACCGAGCAAGACCTATCACAATTTATATATATATATATATATAACAATATATTAATATTAATTATATATTTTTTTATTCTTATATATATATTGTGACGTTGCGGCCCGCCGCTTCGTGGCAGCGCCCCGCCGCCGTCACAAGGCGCGGAAATGTGCGCCCAGGGACGAGCCGGAGAGGCGACGACGAGATATCCAGAGGCCAAAAAGTCGATATCGTTTCCGCGTTTTGACTATTCTTTTATTTTCATGTGTAATTATAATGCGCGCGGCGCCTCACCCACACCACGGCGAATCTTCGAGGGAGTACCGATAACGAAAGGGGTCCGGGAGGACCAAGGACCGAGGAGGGGTGGCGAGAGCGGAAACTACAGGGATCACGGGCGGCAAGAGCAACGCGGCAGGCGTGCGGCGAAGGGGGCAGCGATGGACAAGGCCGCCGATAGCGGGGCCCCAGGTACTGGGGAAAACCCGGCCTCAGCAATCTGCCTCCACGGAATACCGGCCCGCGGGGTGACTGATGACCGCCCCGAGGGCAACCGGAGGCACACCGGCCAGAACAAAGTCCAGTCCGCTGCCCAGGGACAAATTGAAGAAGTCGCTACGCCGCCGAGGGACCGTTGCGCGCCCCCGAAGGATCCACCTTACGACGATCCTGCGTTAGAACATCGCGCGAGCTTGCAAGCTCGCTCTCGATTGGTTGGCCCGCCCCTACGGAAGGGGGTGCTGCATCGATTCCGTTATCGAGCGAATCTAGCGAGACACTTTCTGGTCGTCTGTCGGCGAGTCCAAACGTTCTTCTTAAACTACGCAATAGCCGCCCCAAGTCGGGAAAATCTGTTACGTTGCGACGATCCTCCGTACGAGGTGACGGCGAGGAGCCCTACGAGGAGACATCACATCGGTGAGGTTGCCCGCAGTAATTAATATCGAGATGTAAAGCCACGACGCCGCCCTCCGGTGCACGCTCTCGTGAGGCCGCGTATCGAATGGCGATCGACAGCGAGAGCAAAGGACCTCGGGATGGTATCGTGGCCGCGGAATTGAGATAAAGACGCGATTGCGAGCCTCTGGAAATCGCGATAGATTCGTGGCGAAGTCCGTTACTGCGAGTCCGTTTCGCGTACTGTCCGCGCTCGCGATTGTGTCTCGTGCCTTCCGTATTCCCGGCGTATCACATTACCAAACATCGCTCTTGTGGAATTTCGCATGCGTCGGCACATCAATCGCGTTAATCGGCCGCTTGTGAGGAGCTAATTGACTTAGAAAATCGTGCGTGTTAGGGTAGTCATGTTCGGATGCGTTTTTCGGTGACTGCGTGTGAGACGTAGTGCTAGCGGGAGAGCGTTATTCGCGTGAGTTACTCCGTTCTCGCAATAGGCTCCGTGCCGTCGGGATTGCGTGTGATTATTACTCGCGGTAGTTCCACTTAGTTTTCCTGGCGTTCGTTCCGGAATTCCGCGCTATTTCAAGTATCTCAGTGTACTATTCTGCGCAGTACGCAAATCACCGAAGACCGAGTAGAGTATTTCCCCGAATGACTTGCGTTAGGCTTAAGATAATTGGCGACAGAATTCTCGCGCGACTCCCGGCGTTGAGTTCACGCAATCCGAGCGTGAGGTATCGTTCTTTCGCGATCTGTCCTGCGAGATCTTTTTTTTTTTTATTTCCGTGATTATTTCGTGTTTACCGTCAATGTTCTATATTACTTGTAAGTTTTGCCATACTGTATCTCTCGGAGATAATCGCAGCGCCTTCTGCACGTTATTATACGATAACGCAATACTTCGTTTATTCTGGTGTCCGCGCTATCATTATTTCTTTTTGTTTCATTTCTGACGCTCGCGCGACTGATTATATGATTTGCCCGACCGACCGAAGCCGAATCGGTCTTTATTGTTTCACGCGCAAATTATTCCTACCGAATAAATGTTATTTTGATTTATTAATTGCTTGAGTTCGGAACCTTATTTATGGCGTGTCACCCCGCCAAATATTGCGCCGCCCTTCATCACCCTCGCCCCAGCCCTTAGGTCAAGCTAGCCGATTCCTCGCACATCCGCACGTCTCGCTTTGCGTCTCGTGTTGGTTTTCTTTCGCGATTTCGCGGACGCGCGTTGACGCGTCTGGCGCCCAACGGTAAATTCGTTTCGTGAGGAGTCGGAGGTGCGAGAAAATCGTCGGAGAGGCCCGTCATCCCGCTCCCCTTACTCCTTTTGATCCGGCACACGTCCCGGAGCGGTCCGGGAGTGAAAAAGTCGTGACAATATATATATATATATATATATATATATATATATATATATATCTAAAACAATAAAAAAATTACTGAATATAAAGTATTTTCGAATACTTTTATGCTCATTATCAGTAACAGTGGTTCCTCGTTAAACGCATTAAATTAAATGAACATTGAACAGATTAAATAATGAGCACGCGTGGTCATATAAACTAGCTATAACATGGCTATTACACGGCGGCTTAAAATCCAAAATTATATATTTGCGCTGGTTATGACGTATGTAGACTATACCGGGTGTCTGAGACCACCCGCCCACCCCTTTTCTCTCAAAAACTAAGCATTTTAGAGAAAAACGTTCCAGACAAAAAATTGTATGGTTTTGAGAGAAACATAAGATGGTGTCATTGATTTAACCTCGGGTAGCATCGTTAAGAACAGATCAAGGACACCTTCAGTTTCTTAAATGGAACCCCTTATTTTTTATTGCATATTCTTATAGGTTATGTCGAGAGCTTTCCAAAACACTATAATTAAGTATTTTTTCATTAAGTACTTTTTGAGTTATAAGACTTGAAAGTTACAGTATTGTGACATAATATTTTGTTAAGTATTTATAATTCAAATTCCTTACTTTTTATTTTTGCAAACAATACAAATTAATTAATGTAAAGAAAACACAATTTTCTTAAAGAAAAACTTGTTGTGTAACAACAGTTATTGCATAATAAAAAAAAAGAAAGAGGAAAAAGAGAAAACTACTGAATATTAATATATTAATTAACTCTAATTCTTTTACTTTTATTTATTTAAGTATTAATTAGTATTTAATTTAGTATTTAACTGTATTTATTTTATTAAAAGTTTAAACCGTGTAAATTTTTCTTTACAATTGAAAAAAAATGCACGAATATATCAAGCATTTATTTCACTATATATGATTTTTCAATATATATATAAGATTATTTCAAAAGATACACGCAATTAGCTGTATTTATACAGGGTGTTTCCTAAGTAAGTAGACAAACTTGAAGGAAATATTCCTTGACTTATTTTAAGAAAAAAAGATCTTATACACATAAGTTCTCTAAACTGCTTCGTTTTCTAAATACAAGATGTTAAAGTTGTGGAAAGAAAATATGAAAATTTCGAAAATCTGGAAAACATTTAAAGATATTTTATTCAAATTTGGTGTGCGTACATGTGGTATTAAGAACCATTTTCTAGCACCAATAAAACATTTTTAGATCCACCAGAAGCGTGCATCTTTGACACCCTGTATTTTAAAAACAAAACAGTTTAAGACCTAAGAAACATGTTTATAGAAAACTTTTCTTCTTAAAATAAGCCAAAAAACATTCCCTTCAAATTTGTCTACTTACTTAGGAAACACCCTGTGTAATGTTTGTTCCAAAAACTCTCTAAATACTTTCAAAAAAATACACGTAAACTATTTAATACAAATTTGGTGATAAATATAATTGTATTAAACTATATATTAAACATTTCTGTTGAAATCTCTCAATCACTTAAAAATATTGTTCATACCCACTGACAATGAGATGAATGAGATGATTACCTGCAACCGTAATGCGTCTTCTACGTGACTTACGATTCCTATTGGAAGGTAAGACCCTGATGTTGGGTCTTTCCTTGGCAATTCTTTGCCGTGGCTGCGGCACCGGCGGTACATCTTGTCTCCTACGGCTTGCTGTCGCCAGAATGCTGCCGCCAGTTACCAATGTCCTTTGATCCTCCGACTGCAACCATTGAGCTGCAACATCCTGCGCAGACTCCTGTTCTTGCTCCGGCTGCGAAGGTGGCACCTCCCCGAGGACTATCATGCGAGACTCACGATTAGTGTTGCCTAAGAAAAAAATTGAAGACATAACTGTAAAAAGTGTGCAAATTTACTTTTCAATTTTAAGGTAGTCCTTTCGTGAGAACAAGTATTAGATAAGTACCTAAATTTGATATATGAATATACAGTAATAAGGGACATGTGTACGAAAAATCAAGTGAGGTTACCGACACTTTACAAGAAATAAGTCATTCTAAATGTGCGTTCGCGGAGCGTGCCATTGTCATTCTATCCTTGTTTACATCTTGTATCGTTCTCGTTTAATTATAGATGAAAAATTGTCTTTCCCGCGCTTTGAGAGTTGTGAACCCGGCTTTAGCTCCGCTCTGATTCGCTATCGTTCAGGAGGGCGCTCAGTTAGTTTATATCTTATATTGCGGAAGAATCGATTTCTCGATCGATATATGTAATGGTCACGGTGTCACGCCCCAGAAAAAACGTACACGATTTCTACGTACAATAAAGACAATTGTTTAAGTACACACAATTGAGTTAATTAATTCGGAAGTAAGCAGGTGCTGTACCAGCACACAGTGCCTCTCTAGCGAGTGGAATAAAATCGCAGGAGCTCGCAAATACAAATTTGGTCCTTCGAGCCGGATATGCCGGCAACAGTCGATTGAGCGAGCTACGAAGTACGAAGGCATTCTTTGACGTAAACGGGCACCGTGCAAACAACCAAACGCACAATCACAATTGCAATACCATTGGGGCTTGCCGCACATATTCACAAGCGGGCACACCACGAGCAAGTGCACCTAACCTAACTACGAGCAGTCGTCTATCACGGTCAAAGGGGCATTGGCACATACGGTGCCATATATCAGCATAGTAACAGCAGCAATTATCACGGGGACATCGTTTTATACGAGACACCAAAAAACCAAGGGGGCAGAGACATCAATAACCAAGGGGTAGAGACGTTGGCAACCAGGCAGAGACGTCGGCAACCCGAGGACGAAGGCATCGGCACCACAAGGCGAAAACACTAGTTACAATCATAATTATAATAGCATTAACATTAGCACAGGTAAAGCGTTACTGTTATACTCGCGTACAGTATTATCGATATTACGAAGGTCACAGGCGCCAGTATTGGCAATTCAAACTCAATAGAGTAGCAAGATGGATTTAGACGCGTTGAAAATTAAGCGAAGAATATTGAAGGGTTCTTGTACGCGTATAAAAACATACGTCGATAGTGTAAGGAATGCCCCGGACATAAGCGATGAAATGATTGAACAGGTAAAGGTTCGTAATGACAAGTTAGACAACTACTGGAACGAATACGACGAAATTCAGTCGCAAATCAAAATTTTAGAGAACTCTGACGGTAAAGATCGCGAGGCTTTTGAAGCATCCTTTTTTGAATTAAAAGCACAAATGCAACAATTAATAGATAATGCCTGTTCGTCACGGATGTCGCAATCAAACGCGGCAGCTTTCAATGTTAATGCTTCGCAACAACAACACGACAATTCACACATACGTCTTCCTAAACTGAATTTGCCAACCTTTACCGGTAAATATCAAGAATGGACTCCGTTCTCGCAAATGTTCCATGCAATAATTACCAATAACGCTAAATTAACGGATATAGAGAAATTTCAATATTTAAAATCCTCGTTATCTGACGATGCTGCCGATGCAATCAAATCACTGGAATTATCAGAACAGAATTTTCAAGTAGCATGGAATATATTGGAGAATCGTTATAATAAGCTTCGCGTAATTGTACAGGCACATATTCAGTCAATATTGGAGATTCCCTGTATAAAGAAAGAAAATTATACAGAATTGCGACAATTACTTAATGTAACTACGAAACATATCAATGCATTAAAAGCTCTTAAACGTCCCGTAGACAGTTGGAACGACTTGATCGTGCACATTTTAGCAAATAAACTCGATCCTGTAACATTTCGCGACTGGGAGGATACGCTATCAGGTCGTGAATTACCGCGTCTTGAACAATTGACAGAATTTTTAATAAAAAAGTGTCAAACGCTAGAGTCCATAATTAATAAGGAAAACACAGCTACATTGTCCGGCAAATCGAATCAATCGAATTCACGTAAATCCGCCATAAATTGCATTGCATCGGTGACTTCGAAATGTAGTTATTGCAATGGAGATCACCCTATATACTCTTGTCCATCATTTACTAAATTGCCTGCAGGTCAGCGAGTTGCGGAAGTAAAAAAGCGAAAACTATGCATAAATTGTCTGAAGTCGAAATCTCATCAAGCAAAGCAATGCACATCCAGCAGCTGCAAAACGTGTGGGCTAAAACATAATACACTCCTTCATCTAAACAAACGAGGTGATGAGGATCCTACGGTCAAAGAGCAAACTACGCAAGTATCAAAGGATTCGAACAATATCACCGCAGTGGTGACGCATAATCTGAGTAAAACTAAAGATAATTACGTATTGTTATCGACTGCTTTAGTCGACGTCTTCGACAATGATAATAGCAAGCTACTATGTAGAGTATTACTTGACAGCGGATCACAAGCCAATTTAGTTACGCGAGAATTTGTATCAAAATTGCGAATACGTACTAAGCAACATAGCATGTCCATCGTTAGGATTAATCAAGTAGCTACAAGTTCAAATGAAATTGCGACAATCAAGATTAAATCTCGTTACAATAACTTTCAAACCATCATTCAATGCCTGGTAACAGATAGGATAACAGATTCCATTCCTCTATTTCGCATAAACAAAGAAGTAATAAATATTCCGAAAAATATACAGCTGGCGGATCCACAATTCAATATGCCGTCTCAAGTGCAAATGCTAATAGGAGCTGAGTTATTTTGGCAATTATTGTGCGTAGGACAAATTAGACCATCCATCAAGGGCCCTACTATTCAGAAAACGCAATTAGGATGGATAGTTGCAGGAGGGCTCGGTAGCGAACTTCAAGGCAGGAGGAAATCGAGAACTCTCTCCGTAAATGTCATGTTGTCAAGGACTGATCATCATAAGGTAAATCTCGATAACGCGTTGACGAAATTCTGGCATATCGAGAACGAATATACAAAGCAAAGCAGTATGACACCCATGGAGCGTCAATGCGAGGAACACTTCTTACGCTCGGTCAGGCGGAACGAAGAAGGTCGTTTCATCGTCGCGCTACCGATAAAGCCCAATGGAATACAATTGATCGGTGATACGCGACAGATTGCATTATCAAGATTCAATAAATTGGAAAAGCGTTTTAAATATAATAAACAGTTAAAAAACGACTATTCGCAATTCATCAGTGAGTACTTAGAACTAAATCACATGCGAGTAGTTAAAGAATCAGAATTAGAAAACACGAAGAGGGTATACCTGCCTCATCACGCGGTCTTTAAAGAATCTAGCAGTACCACTAAATTGAGAGTGGTGTTTGACGCATCCTGAAAATCGGACTCCGGCTTTTCGCTCAATGACATATTATTGGTAGGAGCTAATGTACAATCAGATTTGATAGCAATATTACTAAAATTCCGTAAATTTCGATATGTTTTTACAGCAGATATAGTAAAAATGTATCGACAGATATTAATTGATGATACTCAAATTATTCTACTTATTCTATGGAGATTTAATACTAATGAACCCATTATCATTTGCAAAATGTTGACATTGACGTATGGGCTCGCGTCTGCAGCGCACTCAGCGACACGTAGTCTCGAGGAATTGGCCAAAATCAATCAAGATGACCTGCCTTTAGGAGCGGAGGTCCTCGAAGAGGATACTTACGTGGACGATGTATTATCGGGAGGCGACACCATAGAAGAAGCGATTACAAAGAGGGATCAAGTAGTCACCATTTTGAAATCAGGGCAGTTTGTACTGAGCAAATGGTCCGCTAATCACCCTCAGCTCTTGAGCGGATTGTCCCAATCATCATCGCCTCCAGGCAATATCGCCATCGATAAAAACTCAGAATCTCGGATTCTTGGAATGCAATGGAATTCTTCAGAGGATGTATTCAGGTTCACGATCAACGTTGATTCAACAAGCACCAAGATCACCAAGAGATGCTTGCCGAAATCTCTCAATTGTTTGATCCGTTAGGTCTTTTGGGTCCGGTTATACTCAAGGCGAAGATTTTAATTCAAGAATTATGGAAAATTCAAATGGATTGGGACTCAAACGTCCCCATGAACATACATACTCAATGGAAGCAATTCAAATCTCAACTGCCCAGCATAAACGAGCTGAAGATCAAGAGGTTTATACTTTCTACAGCAAAGGTAGAGGAGGTACAACTACATGGATTTGCAGATGCAAGCCAATCGGCGTATGGCGCGTGTTGCTATATTAGAACTCGACCCTGTAGAGATGCAGATGGAAACTATCAAACTATGTTATTGATATCTAAATCAAGAGTGGCCCCAATCAAGGCAATTTCGCTTCCTCGCATGGAGTTGTGTGCAGCAGTGTTATTGGCCCAGTTGCAAGAAAAGGCAATCAAATCTCTCAAGCTTCCAAAGGTGAGAAAATTTCTGTGGACTGATGCATCGATCGTATTAGCATGGATAAGGGCTTCAGCACGTAAATTTGAAACATTCGTTGCTAACCGTGTTGGCGAAATTCAAAGGCTGACGGAAGTAGAAGATTGGAGGCATATCGATACTAAATCAAACCCCGCGGATATAATTTCTCGTGGGGCGGGTCCTTCGGAAATAGTTGGAGCAACACTTTGGTGGGAAGGGCCTGATTGGCTAAAATTAGACAAAGAGTATTGGCCCGAATCAGTTGTACGCTGCGCCACAGTGCCGGAACAATTATCCAATATTCTTGTAGTCAAAGCGGAGTCTCCAATGTTGGATGAATTGATTGCCAAATATTCCAAGCTTCAAAAGTTAGTGCGAGTATTAGCATATATATTTCGGTTTATTAATAATTGTAAGACTACATGCGAAAAAAGACATACTTTGTTAACGCCGAAGGAATATGAAGATTCGTTACAATTTTTATGCAAATTTGTGCAGCGGCAGGAATTCGCCAGCGATATAGGACAACTCGAAAGATCAAAATCCGTACCAGTCAATAGTAGATTATTGTCATTAAATCCGTTTATCGATAACAAAGGTATACTGCGGGTAGGCGGTCGTTTAAAAAATACAAATCTAGTATACGAAGCAAGGCATCCTATATTATTACCTAAGAGTCACACGATTACAAAACTTATTATTCGTTACGAACATGTTAGAAATATGCATGCCGGTGTTCAGGCTACTCTCTACTCAGTTAGAGGACAATTCTGGCCTATAGCGGCGAAGGCCACTGCTCGTGATATTATAAGAAAATGCGCAATATGCTGGAAGGTCAAACCTTCTATGTCTGAAGCGATTATGAGTGACCTTCCCAGTTCGCGAGTTCAAATGTCAAGACCGTTCACGCATTGCGGGATTGATTTTGGAGGTCCTTTTCTTATTAAGGAACATAAGAGGCGTAACGCCAAACTAAATAAGTCGTACATTTGCGTTTTTGTCTGTTTCTCCACCAAAGCGATACACATCGAGCTAGTTGCTGATTTGACATCAGAATCATTTATGGGAGCCTTTAAACAATTTATAGCAAGAAGAGGTAAGGTATCCTGCATATACTCCGATAACGGGACTAATTTTGTAGGAGCCGCTAGGGAGCTTAAGGAATTACATGAATCATTTATTAAGGAACAGACACAGCGTAAACTAAATGAATTCTTTGTCGAACAGCGAATAGAATGGAAAAACATCCCACCAAACGCGCCCCACTTCGGAGGTCTTTGGGAGGCCGCCATAAAGTCGGCAAAATATCATATGAAAAGGATAATCGGGGACGCAGCATTAAATTATGATGAAATGTCCACCATACTCGCTGAAATTGAAGCCATACTAAATTCGCGCCCTATTAGTCAATATTCAAGCGATCCGAATGACATACGTCCATTAAGTCCTGGGCATTTTTTAATAGGCGACTCTTTGAATAGTTATGCGCATCCGGACATAACATCCATCAAAATGAATCGTCTGTCGCGTTGGCAAAGGGTCGAGCAATTAAGGCAGCACTTCTGGCAAAGATGGAGTCTTGAATATTTGAATCAACTGCAGGGTAGATCAAAATGGAAACTTAATAAGGGCGAACAGCTCAAGGTTGGACAGATAGTTTTGATTCAGAGATCAGGATTAGCACCCTTTCAATAGTTACTAGGACGTATCGAGAGTGTTAACAAAAGCTCTGACGGCGTTATTCGATCAGCCGTCATCAAAACTAACAATGGGTTAATTACTCGACCCTTGACCAAGTTATCAGTGTTACCTAGCAGTTTAGATGTGTAAAGTATTATTTGTTTCTGCGTAATATCTTACATTGTATTGCATTCATTATTACTTATATTATACTTTATATCTAATATCTCATAGTACATGATGGATTCGCGCCGCCAATATGCTATATTATGTTATGTTTCTATAGTGCATTACAAGACGTTCAAATTGCAACAAGCGATAAAGAAAGATATGTATTATTTAATTTTTTTATACTTGAAACCTGAGGTTTTCAAGGGCGGCGGTGTATCGTTCTCGTTTAATTATAGATGAAAAATTGTCTTTCCCGCGCTTTGCGAGTTGTGAACCCGGCTTTAGCTCCGCTCTGATTCGCTATCGTTCAGGAGGGCGCTCAGTTAGTTTATATCTTATATTGCGGAAGAATCGATTTCTCGATCGATATATGTAATGGTCACGGTGTCACGCCCCAGAAAAAACGTACACGATTTCTACGTACAATAAAGACAATTGTTTAAGTACACACAATTGAGTTAATTAATTCGGAAGTAAGCAGGTGCTGTACCAGCACACAGTGCCTCTCTAGCGAGTGGAATAAAATCGCAGGAGCTCGCAAATACAAATTTGGTCCTTCGAGCCGGATATGCCGGCAACAGTCGATTGAGCGAGCTACGAAGTACGAAGGCATTCTTTGACGTAAACGGGCACCGTGCAAACAACCAAACGCACAATCACAATTGCAATACCATTGGGGCTTGCCGCACATATTCACAAGCGGGCACACCACGAGCAAGTGCACCTAACCTAACTACGAGCAGTCGTCTATCACGGTCAAAGGGGCATTGGCACATACGGTGCCATATATCAGCATAGTAACAGCAGCAATTATCACGGGGACATCGTTTTATACGAGACACCAAAAAACCAAGGGGGCAGAGACATCAATAACCAAGGGGTAGAGACGTTGGCAACCAGGCAGAGACGTCGGCAACCCGAGGACGAAGGCATCGGCACCACAAGGCGAAAACACTAGTTACAATCATAATTATAATAGCATTAACATTAGCACAGGTAAAGCGTTACTGTTATACTCGCGTACAGTATTATCGATATTACGAAGGTCACAGGCGCCAGTATTGGCAATTCAAACTCAATAGAGTAGCAAGATGGATTTAGACGCGTTGAAAATTAAGCGAAGAATATTGAAGGGTTCTTGTACGCGTATAAAAACATACGTCGATAGTGTAAGGAATGCCCCGGACATAAGCGATGAAATGATTGAACAGGTAAAGGTTCGTAATGACAAGTTAGACAACTACTGGAACGAATACGACGAAATTCAGTCGCAAATCAAAATTTTAGAGAACTCTGACGGTAAAGATCGCGAGGCTTTTGAAGCATCCTTTTTTGAATTAAAAGCACAAATGCAACAATTAATAGATAATGCCTGTTCGTCACGGATGTCGCAATCAAACGCGGCAGCTTTCAATGTTAATGCTTCGCAACAACAACACGACAATTCACACATACGTCTTCCTAAACTGAATTTGCCAACCTTTACCGGTAAATATCAAGAATGGACTCCGTTCTCGCAAATGTTCCATGCAATAATTACCAATAACGCTAAATTAACGGATATAGAGAAATTTCAATATTTAAAATCCTCGTTATCTGACGATGCTGCCGATGCAATCAAATCACTGGAATTATCAGAACAGAATTTTCAAGTAGCATGGAATATATTGGAGAATCGTTATAATAAGCTTCGCGTAATTGTACAGGCACATATTCAGTCAATATTGGAGATTCCCTGTATAAAGAAAGAAAATTATACAGAATTGCGACAATTACTTAATGTAACTACGAAACATATCAATGCATTAAAAGCTCTTAAACGTCCCGTAGACAGTTGGAACGACTTGATCGTGCACATTTTAGCAAATAAACTCGATCCTGTAACATTTCGCGACTGGGAGGATACGCTATCAGGTCGTGAATTACCGCGTCTTGAACAATTGACAGAATTTTTAATAAAAAAGTGTCAAACGCTAGAGTCCATAATTAATAAGGAAAACACAGCTACATTGTCCGGCAAATCGAATCAATCGAATTCACGTAAATCCGCCATAAATTGCATTGCATCGGTGACTTCGAAATGTAGTTATTGCAATGGAGATCACCCTATATACTTTTGTCCATCATTTACTAAATTGCCTGCAGGTCAGCGAGTTGCGGAAGTAAAAAAGCGAAAACTATGCATAAATTGTCTGAAGTCGAAATCTCATCAAGCAAAGCAATGCACATCCAGCAGCTGCAAAACGTGTGGGCTAAAACATAATACACTCCTTCATCTAAACAAACGAGGTGATGAGGATCCTACGGTCAAAGAGCAAACTACGCAAGTATCAAAGGATTCGAACAATATCACCGCAGTGGTGACGCATAATCTGAGTAAAACTAAAGATAATTACGTATTGTTATCGACTGCTTTAGTCGACGTCTTCGACAATGATAATAGCAAGCTACTATGTAGAGTATTACTTGACAGCGGATCACAAGCCAATTTAGTTACGCGAGAATTTGTATCAAAATTGCGAATACGTACTAAGCAACATAGCATGTCCATCGTTGGGATTAATCAAGTAGCTACAAGTTCAAATGTAATTGCGACAATCAAGATTAAATCTCGTTACAATAACTTTCAAACCATCATTCAATGCCTGGTAACAGATAGGATAACAGATTCCATTCCTCTATTTCGCATAAACAAAGAAGCAATAAATATTCCGAAAAATATACAGCTGGCGGATCCACAATTCAATATGCCGTCTCAAGTGCAAATGCTAATAGGAGCTGAGTTATTTTGGCAATTATTGTGCGTAGGACAAATTAGACCATCCATCAAGGGCCCTACTATTCAGAAAACGCAATTAGGATGGATAGTTGCAGGAGGGCTCGGTAACGAACTTCAAGGCAGGAGGAAATCGAGAACTCTCTCCGTAAATGTCATGTTGTCAAGGACTGATCATCATAAGGTAAATCTCGATAACGCGTTGACGAAATTCTGGCATATCGAGAACGAATATACAAAGCAAAGCAGTATGACACCCATGGAGCGTCAATGCGAGGAACACTTCTTACGCTCGGTCAGGCGGAACGAAGAAGGTCGTTTCATCGTCGCGCTACCGATAAAGCCCAATGGAATACAATTGATCGGTGATACGCGACAGATTGCATTATCAAGATTCAATAAATTGGAAAAGCGTTTTAAATATAATAAACAGTTAAAAAACGACTATTCGCAATTCATCAGTGAGTACTTAGAACTAAATCACATGCGAGTAGTTGAAGAATCAGAATTAAGAAACACGAAGAGGGTATACCTGCCTCATCACGCGGTCTTTAAAGAATCTAACAGTACCACTAAATTGAGAGTGGTGTTTGACGCATCCTGCAAATCGGACTCCGGCTTTTCGCTCAATGACATATTATTGGTAGGAGCTAATGTACAATCAGATTTGATAGCAATATTACTAAAATTCCGTAGATTTCGATATGTTTTTACAGCAGATATAGTAAAAATGTATCGACAGATATTAATTGATGATACTCAAATTATTCTACTCATTCTATGGAGATTTAATACTAATGAACCCATTATCATTTGCAAAATGTTGACATTGACGTATGGGCTCGCGTCTGCAGCGCACTCAGCGACACGTAGTCTCGAGGAATTGGCCAAAATCAATCAAGATGACCTGCCTTTAGGAGCGGAGGTCCTCGAAGAGGATACTTACGTGGACGATGTATTATCGGGAGGCGACACCATAGAAGAAGCGATTACAAAGAGGGATCAAGTAGTCACCATTTTGAAATCAGGGCAGTTTGTACTGAGCAAATGGTCCGCTAATCACCCTCAGCTCTTGAGCGGATTGTCCCAATCATCATCGCCTCCAGGCAATATCGCCATCGATAAAAACTCAGAATCTCGGATACTTGGAATGCAATGGAATTCTTCAGAGGATGTATTCAGGTTCACGATCAACGTTGATTCAACGAGCACCAAGATCACCAAGAGAACAATGCTTGCCGAAATCTCTCAACTGTTTGATCCGTTAGGTCTTTTGGGTCCGGTTATACTCAAGGCGAAGATTTTAATTAAAGAATTATGGAAAATTCAAATGGATTGGGACTCAAACGTCCCCATGAACATACATACTCAATGGAAGCAATTCAAATCTCAACTGCCCAGCATAAACGAGCTGAAAATCAAGAGGTTTATACTTTCTACAGCAAAGGTAGAGGAGGTACAACTACATGGATTTGCAGATGCAAGCCAATCGGCGTATGGCGCGTGTTGCTATATTAGAACTCGAGATGCAGATGGAAACTATCAAACTATGTTATTGATATCTAAATCAAGAGTGGCCCCAATCAAGGCAATTTCGCTTCCTCGCATGGAGTTGTGTGCAGCAGTGTTATTGGCCCAGTTGCAAGAAAAGGCAATCAAATCTCTCAAGCTTCCAAAGGTGAGAAAATTTCTGTGGACTGATGCATCGATCGTATTAGCATGGATAAGGGCTTTAGCACGTAAATTTGAAACATTCGTTGCTAACCGTGTTGGCGAAATTCAAAGGCTGACGGAAGTAGAAGATTGGAGGCATATCGATACTAAATCAAACCCCGCGGATATAATATCTCGTGGGGCGGGTCCTTCGGAAATAGTTGGAGCAACACTTTGGTGGGAAGGGCCTGATTGGCTAAAATTAGACGAAGAGTATTGGCCCGAATCAGTTGTACGCTGCGCCACAGTGCCGGAACAATTATCCAATATTCTTGTAGTCAAAGCGGAGTCTCCAATGTTGGATGAATTGATTGCCAAATATTCCAAGCTTCAAAAGTTAGTGCGAGTATTAGCATATATATTTCGGTTTATTAATAATTGTAAGACTACATGCGAAAAAAGACATACTTTGTTAACGCCGAAGGAATATGAGGATTCGTTACAATTTTTATGCAAATTTGTGCAGCGGCAGGAATTCGCCAGCGATATAGGACAACTCGAAAGATCAAAATCCGTACCAGTCAATAGTAGATTATTGTCATTAAATCCGTTTATCGATAACAAAGGTATACTGCGGGTAGGCGGTCGTTTAAAAAATACAAATCTAGTATACGAAGCAAGGCATCCTATATTATTACCTAAGAGTCACACGATTACAAAACTTATTATTCGTTACAAACATGTTAGAAATATGCATGCCGGGGTTCAGGCTACTCTCTACTCAGTTAGAGGACAATTCTGGCCTATAGCGGCGAAGGCCACTGCTCGTGATATCATAAAAAAATGCGCAATATGCTGGAAGGCCAAACCTTCTATGTCTGAAGCGATTATGAGTGACCTTCCCAGTTCGCGATTTTGGAGGTCCTTTTCTTATTAAGGAACATAAGAGGCGTAACGCCAAACTAAATAAGTCGTACATTTGCGTTTTTGTCTGTTTCTCCACCAAAGCGATACACATCGAGCTAGTTGCTGATTTGACATCAGAATCATTTATGGGAGCCTTTAAACAATTTATAGCAAGAAGAGGTAAGGTATCCTGCATATACTCCGATAACGGGACTAATTTTGTAGGAGCCGCTAGGGAGCTTAAGGAATTACATGAATCATTTATTAAGGAACAGACACAGCGTAAACTAAATGAATTCTTTGTCGAACAGCGAATAGAATGGAAAAACATCCCACCAAACGCGCCCCACTTCGGAGGTCTTTGGGAGGCCGCCATAAAGTCGGCAAAATATCATATGAAAAGGATAATCGGGGACGCAGCATTAAATTATGATGAAATGTCCACCATACTCGCTGAAATTGAAGCCATACTAAATTCGCGCCCTATTAGTCAATATTCAAGCGATCCGAATGACATACGTCCATTAAGTCCTGGGCATTTTTTAATAGGCGACTCTTTGAATAGTTATGCGCATCCGGACATAACATCCATCAAAATGAATCGTCTGTCGCGTTGGCAAAGGGTCGAGCAATTAAGGCAGCACTTCTGGCAAAGATGGAGTCTTGAATATTTGAATCAACTGCAGGGTAGATCAAAATGGAAACTTAATAAGGGCGAACAGCTCAAGGTTGGACAGATAGTTTTGATTCAGAGATCAGGATTAGCACCCTTTCAATAGTTACTAGGACGTATCGAGAGTGTTAACAAAAGCTCTGACGGCGTTATTCGATCAGCCGTCATCAAAACTAACAATGGGTTAATTACTCGACCCTTGACCAAGTTATCAGTGTTACCTAGCAGTTTAGATGTGTAAAGTATTATTTGTTTCTGCGTAATATCTTACATTGTATTGCATTCATTATTACTTATATTATACTTTATATCTAATATCTCATAGTACATGATGGATTCGCGCCGCCAATATGCTATATTATGTTATGTTTCTATAGTGCATTACAAGACGTTCAAATTGCAACAAGCGATAAAGAAAGATATGTATTATTTAATTTTTTTATACTTGAAACCTGAGGTTTTCAAGGGCGGCGGTGTATCGTTCTCGTTTAATTATAGATGAAAAATTGTCTTTCCCGCGCTTTGCGAGTTGTGAACCCGGCTTTAGCTCCGCTCTGATTCGCTATCGTTCAGGAGGGCGCTCAGTTAGTTTATATCTTATATTGCGGAAGAATCGATTTCTCGATCGATATATGTAATGGTCACGGTGTCACGCCCCAGAAAAAACGTACACGATTTCTACGTACAATAAAGACAATTGTTTAAGTACACACAATTGAGTTAATTAATTCGGAAGTAAGCAGGTGCTGTACCAGCACACAGTGCCTCTCTAGCGAGTGGAATAAAATCGCAGGAGCTCGCAAATACACATCTAATGAACGAGAAAAATAGAATGATGCAAGGCCGAGGTTTTCAACGAATAATATATGTACTTAGCGATCAGATGAATACATTATTCATGTTTTAAAATATTCCCCGAAGTTTCCGGATTTCGTACATACCTTGAAAATAAGGGCTTGCCGAATGTTTTACTCTGATATATGAGGTTAAATAAGTAGTAGATCCAATCGCATATTGCTTTACTCGTACTGTCATGCCTGACCTAACCTAAATCGAGTCCAACCGCACTACTATTGTGATATTTTTTTAATTAATAAATAATTAAATACGATTAAATCGTGCGTGTAAAATCATGTTATATTATTATAATTATTGGGATGTTGTGTAATGTTTGTCACTGTTTGTTTTCAATTACCTCATGACGGACTGTTACTTGACTAACTGGGTCCGCGAAAAGACCACCTTAATTCCTGAAATATATATGCGTAAAAAGATATATAGGTAATTATGCAGATGTAGGAAGTCACCTTAGATGACCTTGATTTTTAAGTATGTTGTCAAGGTCACCCTTCTGAGTGACCTTCAGAAGATTTCAGCCCGCGCTCGTTGTTTATTTAAAAGTTATTAACAAAAAAATTTAAGCAGTTATTTTGAGTATTAAAAGGCATAAATGACTAATATATATGTCGAAATAGTACACGCATGAACAAAGTAAAGTTATTTAAAACAAATCGTAAATATATTGAAATCTTTTTGCTTTAATAATACAATATACATTGCTATTATTCATTTAAATGTTTAAAGCAGATAATAGTTTATATTTTTAGATAATTCCCCTGCGGAGGGCTCCACTATTGTTAAACTAGACATATAGTGTGCCTTCGAAGTACATGTGTGGGCTTTCCACACGTGAGAAGTTATGAACCAATGTGGCGTTTTCCATATATATTTTTCTAAATATATTTTTCCAACTTACCCGGGAAAAAAGATTATATATAATTATATATAAATATATACGATTATATGTGATTATATATATGAAAAATTTGGTGCTTTATATAAAATTAAAACTAAGAAAGAAAAAAGGCAATTGGGTCGGACGCGGTTCTTCGTGCGTGGAATCAGTTTATTCGTCTTCTTGAAGTACATTGATAAACGTTTCGACTCATTTTTTAGTCATCCTCAGCATCAACAAACGATTTGCCGCACGTTCTCCATGTCAACTGGCGAGCTTACAGACTCAATTAACGTGGACTAAATGATCCTTATCTGTAATTTTTTAAAAATAATGAGATGAAATAAGAACGAAAAGTTTTATAGACTCACCAAAAGGTCAAAGTAAACGTGGGGCAAGAAGCCGTATAACATAAAAATAGCGAGGGACTTATTCGTCCCATCCACACGTTACAACAGCAATGAAATGACAAAAATTTTGAAAGAAAGAAGCGTGTCAACAAGTCAAACCATCGGTAACGTTTTACATAGATAGTTGTGTCAATAAGATAATATATTGTTGTGATATCGGATCTGGAGTACCAATGACAACGCCAGAACTCGGCACGTCACCAAGTTTAGTTAACCAGTAAGAAGTGTTCATGGGCATAGTTTACAATTGATTTAAAACAGTGGTTTAAAAATTCGGTGTCATTTTGCAAATTAATACTATTTCTCTGTAATTTTATATGAGTCATTTCCGAGACTAATCTCCTGGATAAATATCTTTCTTTATCCAGAATTTTCACGTTCTCCCAATCAAATTCGTGATCCAGATTTAATCTATGTTCCGTGATGACAGATTGTGTCGTGGTATTTCTTTGAATGTGGTTACGATGCTCTAAGATTCGCGTTTTTAATTGCCTCTTCGTCTGGCCTACATATGATGCGTCACAATTTTTGCAGGATATTTTATAAACCACATTTTTTTTAGATTAAGTTGGGAGAACGTCTTTTTGTACTTTAATAAATTTATTGAGTTTGTTTATGCTAAAAAAAAACAGGTTGACATTATGTTCTTTAACAACTCTTTTAAATTCTTCCAAAATACCCTGAACATATGGGACAGTAAACCACGTACGTCGTTCCTCTTCGCTTAGAGGTTCGTCCTGTCTACAAGTGCGTTTGTTGAGTAACGATTTAAGTCTCGTGTTAATCGTGTTAAAGACAAATGTCAATGGGTAATCGTTCTTCAAGAGAATGTCTATTATAAACTTGATGTTCTTACAATGATATTTCGGATGAGAAAGTAAAAATGAAGAAAGTAAAAATCTTTATCTTATTGACACAACTATCTATGTAAAACGTTACCGATGGTTTGACTTGTTGACACGCTTCTTTCTTTCAAAATTTTTGTCATTTCATTGCTGTTGTAACGTGTGGATGGGACAAATAAGTCCCTCGCTATTTTTATGTTATACGGCTTCTTGCCCCACGTTCACTTTGACTTTTTGGTGAGTCTATAAAGCTTTTCGTTCTTATTTCATCTCATTATTTTTAAAAAATTATAGATAAGGATCATTTGGTCCACGTTAATTCGAGTCTGTAAGCTCGCCAGTTGACATGGAGAACGTGCGGCAAATCGTTTGTTGATGCTGAGGATGACTCAAAAATGAGTCGAAACGTTTATCAATGTACTTCAAGAAGACGAATAAACTGATTCCACGCACGAAGAACCGCGTCCGACCCTAATTGCCTTTTTTCTCTCTTATTTTTAATTCTCGAGGGTCATTCTATGATTTTATTATATAAAATTATATATGGATCCATATATATCATTATAGGTCCATATATATTATATGAGCACGGAAATCTCATTGCGCATATTTCGGGAGCACATAAATTGAGAAACATTTTAAGACTAAAACCAATTCGCTATCTATATTTTAACTGGTATACTTTACTCTTGTACGTATGGGGTGATCACGTTCGGGTCAGCCAAAGGAGATAAGCACGAAAATAGGGAATTTGCGTGATTTTTTTTAAAAATTGCATTAAATAATTTGTATGTTCTTTTAATTGTCTTTTTTTTCGTAATTTTTTAACGCAAAATAACTGAGAAAATAAATAATAAAATATTGCATTATTTGAAATGCCGAAAACGGTCCGAAAACGACCGAGTCTTCCAGAACGCCGTGTAACGTCACACCGCAGTAAAGTAATACTTTTAACCATTGAAACAATCATTTATTTTAAAAAATGAGTAAAGCAAAGACACACATAAAACGTGTTTTGTACCTTTATGTAAAAGTACTGTTATTAAAACACCAGGTAAACTGTTTTTTTATGTACCTCAAGATAAAAACGTGAGAAGAATCTTCCCGTTTGACGCTGACATAACCTATAACTCGCTGAGATAGAAAGATAAGGGAGTATACTCGTGTGCACTCGGGTGACGTTTCCAAACGCAGCCTAGCAGACGGAGAGTTGAGACTATTGCAATGTGATGTCATGCACTTGTCAGCCAATCAAAATCGTTTTCTCACAGCACAAAAAATTTCAAATATTATTAAAATTTAATTTCATTTTTGAATACCTATTTATTGATTAAAATTTAAAATTTTGTTGTAAATAAATTTATAATAATGTATATTTAAATTACAAACAAAAAAAATGTAATATTTTTTTCATGCAAATTCCCTATTTCATTGTGCATATTTCGAGAACACATTAATCGAGAAACATTTTAAGACAAGAATTATTTCGCTTTCTGTATTTTAACTGATACTTTACTCTTATATCAGTAGTATATAGATCTTTTTTGCGTATATCTGTTAAACTATTATAAATAGATTAATTTTGTTTGAGGCATTTGAAAGCACATAAAAAGCATATAATTCTAGCATATTAAGTTTTTTATTTTATATGTAATTTTAATAAGTGGGGGTGCTAGCTGACGTTAAGCCAGTAGGCGCGTAGGCGCGTTTTTGCAAGTTCAGACAAGTTTAGAGTTTCAATTGTTTTAACGATACAATTGAGCGCGAGCGCGCACACCTAGGGTACTCCGCGACGCGTAGGCAGTAATTACCTAAAAATTGACATATTTCCGTCAATAATCAAGATTTTGGAAAAATTCAAACGCCATTTTGTTCGTGAAAAGAGGAACAAATTTTCTCCAGTTCATTTTTTTATAGGATGTATAGTTTGATCGCTAGGGCAATTTAAACAAATAAATTGTTAATAACTTTTTATTGCATCGACTTACGAAAAAACTATTTACAGATTCTTATTCTACGACCCAAAAAACATAAAAAAAACATTAACCTAAGCCATAAACCTTTAAAAAATGCTCAATCGACTGGCGACTGAACGATTTCATCAAATATAAAAAAATCAGCCTGTTATTTACTAATTCGCGAATAATTAATATATTTGTTGCCCTACTTTCTCATCTAAATTTAATTTTTTTTTAGAGTATTACTTGTGGTAAAACAATGAAGGCAGTAGTAGTCCTGATGCTGACTTAAAGGTGTTACGACAACCTTTTAAAAAAAGGAAGCAAGATCTCGTAGCTTCTTTAAATTCGTTAAAAATAAATAAATAAAGAGAAACCATATACGCAAGTCATTATTTTCATTGTTTTGAAGAACATAACTAATCATCGTTAAAAACATATTAAGAAAGACATTTGTGTAAAAAAAAGTTATATCTTTGCGTTCATGGCAACTTCCTTTCACAGATATGTAGAGCTTTTTAGTTCTATGTTCTTCAAAAGACTAATCCTTGATTTCACTGTTTTTCTCAAATTCTTAGATTCAAATCAAGATTTATGACTCATAAAACCAAAACCAAGTTTTTTAATTACATATTGGTATATGTGTATAAGGGAGACCGGGGCTATCTGTCTATAGGGGATGTGTCCATAGTACTGCTATCTCAAATTTTAAAAGACAGATGTCTCTACCATTGTAACAAGTAGTTGAAAAATGCCCTATGTAAGATATTTAAATGATGTTTGTTTTCTTGCGATGCCTTTTGCAGACGCTATATACGTTAAAAGAAAAGCGAAAACAATTATTCACATTTTTCGACGGTCAAAAAATTTGCTGTGCGACAGTACTTTAACTCAAATTAAAGTAAGCAATTCATAACATTTTCAATTAATATATAGTTATCAGGTGTGAGAAGCGTCAAATCTTAATTCCGCATTATCTAAAATTGGCAACATGTTAAAAACTGAAAAACGTGGTCGGGGCTATCTGTCCTATTTTTGATGGGGCAATGTGTCCACACTTCAATGACGAATTGTTCTTTTATAAATAGATAATGATGCGTAACTACAAAAGAAAGACTTTTCTTAAGACGGATAAGGTAGACATATCTAATAAAATTATATTTAGAGCAATATTAAAAGAATAAAAATTGAGCGAGAATCTTTTCATAAAAACAGCGTTAGACTTTAGAATAATGTTCGGGCTCTCACTCGCTACTGTAAAAAAGTGACATACGAGCAACTACTTGATTCTGGTGATGATTCAAGAATCATCACCAAAGTTTTATTATAAAAATATACGTCAAGTTAAATATATGAGTTTGTCTTAAATTATTAAGTATTTTCTATTTTAAACGCTGCCGAAGATGAAGTAAAGGCTCCACATAAAAAAAAAAGATTAAAAATTGATAGGACAAAAGAAACTCATCACACTGATTTTGCAACGGACTCAAAATCAGTTTGATGCCACCGTATATAAAGAAAAGTCAGCTCTACGCAAGAAACTAGTCAAAAAATCTACACAAAGTGCCTGCTACTTCTCTGACTCCAACGAGTAGGCAGTTTCAATATTATATATTATTTCAATATTTATATTTTTTCAATATTAAATATTAATAAAATAAATAATATTTTATAAATAAGTATAAAAATTAATATAAATAATGTGTTTTTTATTATGTGGACAGATAACCCTGCATATGGGGCTGTCTACGCTTGACTTCTCCGCTTAAAAAATTCGCCTCTTTAAAATGTTAAAGGATCAACGATTCTAATTATTATTTTTTTTAATAGCAAGGTTGAAAGGTTATAACAAATAGGAAACGGCTAATGCGAGTCAAGCGCGGGACTTGGTGCGCGATGAAAACAAATAATTTAAAACAATGTTAATTTAACGAACGTTTCGACTCTGCATCGAGTCATCTTCAGCGTTTATTAGGCAGATCTCTGCAAACCTCGGGGCCAAGGAGCTCTCTTCCCTAGGAGTTGTCAAGAGCGAGCTGAGAAGCAACCTCAGTGGACATAACCACTGTAAAAAAACCGCATTAATTTAGAAAACATGGTAAAATCCGGGGGAGTGAGCTTACCTCAAGATTTGCAGAAGTTAAAAATACAGAAAATCGTAGTCATGGTGGTATCGTACATTAAGGTGCACATCTTAGACAGATCGAGAAACCGTGGTACGGACGCACCGTATGTTACAAAGTAACCGTGTAGCAAATCGTATATGTGACAGACGAAACAGAAATGAGACCGTAGCGGACAAGTGTGTTGGTCGGAACTGTTGTTACAAATTGGTGTGGAAAGTGGGCAACCAGAAGTTAAATATTGTTTATGATGGGTAGATACGCGTGATTAGAGTCCCTTTATAAGAGTCTGGACAGACTTTGGGAGTGCAACAACATGGCGTGAATGTCACGTATATAGGGACTCTATTCTAGACGCCCTAGATGGAAGAAAAACACTATGGCGTCGATGACTACACGTAATCGTTGTATTGTTGTGATATCGCGAGAGAATTCTACAGAGGCTGTGAGAAAGTGTGTTTGTCTATATTTTTATTTTGACTTGATAGAGATAAGATAACCAAAACTTTAAAATACCTGAAAAGAATATTTCAATAAAATAAATTATAATAGTATACAATTTATTGATAGAGAAAATTACGAGATGTATATATAGATAAATGCATGACATTGTCATTTTCATTTTTTATTAATTTTGTAATTCTTTATTTCAAATTCTAAGACACCTATTCTGTAAATGTTAACGACATCATTTCGTGCTTTGCGCAGGTATGTAACACTACAGTGCTACAGCAAAGCACGTAACAATATCGTTAATGTGTACTGGCACGTATTATGCACGTAACTTTGCGGAATGGATTCCTGTCGAAATTATACTGTTTTCCCTAAAAATACAATAGAAATGTAGGAAATAACAATTCCGATCGGAATCCATTTCGAAAAGTTCCATAATACGCACCTTGAGAGAGGCTCCTAAGGCTCGTTATTTTACCGCTCGTGATTGGTTCCGCCATGGTGTTGCACGTCCAATGAAAATAAGGACCAGTCTGTCCAGACTCTTATAAAGGGACTCTACGCGTGATGTAAAAACTCAGTGTCTGATTGGCGGTTCAGACCGTGGCGCTGTTGTTAAATATGTAGGACCTCCGAGATGAGACGCTTATAATAAAATCTCTCGCAATCCAAAATCTCAACGTTGTTCTAATTAAAATCGTGGTCTTCGAGAATTCTGTGATCGGTGATCACGGAAAACGCAGAACTGTTTCTGTTGATGTGACTGCGATACTCCGAAATTCTGGTCTTTAGTTGTCTGCCTGTTTGTCCTACGTAAGAAGCATCGCAGTCACGACACAAAATCTTATAAACTACATTGCTCTTGGCGGAATTCGGTAACGCATCTTTCTGAACTTTGATCAGTTTATTAAGTTGTAATAAGTTTTCATCGTTTCCTTACTTACTCGGTTAGGCGGAGCGCGTGCCCCGAGGGTTTCGTGCCCCGGCGGTCACGGTGTTCTAGAGCCAAGCGTGTCAGAGTGGCGTGAGGCCTCGCGGCCGATCGCCGTTAATACTCCCGCGTGATCCGATTCGAGGACACTGCCAGGCGGGGAGTTTGACTGGGGCGGTACATCTGTCAAAGAATAACGCAGTAATAAGCTAAATGAGTGTCTGAACCTCTAAAGACATCTTTAAATTTAACGGAGGTGGGCGGAAAAAAAGAAACCGTAAACCATTTCCTATCGTCGCCCGTATCGTTAAGATTTTGATTTTTTTTCTTAAAAAAAAAAGACTTTTAAGACGTTCACGGATGGTGTCAAAAATAAGATCAAGAGGGTAATCGTTGTTCAGAAGGATGTTAACAATGAGTCGAAGATTTTTTTCGTGGAACTTTAGATGCGAAAGTAAAAAGGCTCGGTCAACGAGTCCTATGATGGTGCCTCGCTTTTGAGAAGAAGGGTGAGAAGAAAAATAATTCAGATATCTACTAGAAAAGGTTGGTTTATGATACCAATCAAATTAAATAGTACCATTGTTGTTGATAATGGTGGTATCTAAAAAATAAAGTTTTCTGTCACCAATCTCTATGGTAAATTGTAGCCGTGGATGGAAAGAATTAAAAGTCTGTAGAACAGAATCAGCCATATCTCGAGGTATATGGCCATCGCAATATCGTCCACGTATCTAAAGAAAAACGGTATCTTGAATTTAAGAATTCCTATTGCTTTCGTTTCTACGTCTTGTAAGACTAAATCCGCGAGATCAGGAGACAATGGAGAACCCATGGGAAATCCGAAATTATGTTTGTATACATTGTTGTTGAATCTAAAGTAAGTAGAGTCAAGAATAAGTCGTACCGCGAGGATGAACTCGTCTCTGGAAATATCGCACTTCTCCGCTATATGCTCCCACCTGTTACAAATGCTGTCTATAGTAAGATCAGTGGGAACATTAGTGAAGAGTGAGACAACGTCGAGAGAGATCAAAATGTAATCATCCTCCAGGCGTAGACCATTTAAGATATTAACTAATTGAAAACTGTCTTTAATATAGCTATTGGCTTTAGGGATGCTGGTAGAAATTATATTATGTAAAAACCTTGCTAAATTATGTAGAGGTCCATCAATGGACGAAACAATAATTTTTAAAAGATGATTTTGTTTGCGAATTTTTGGAAGTCCATAGGCTCTCGGAAGGACTTCGTCACTGCAATAAAGAAACTTATAAGTAGCGGGCGAAATATATTTTTGATTCTTCCATCTAGTAAGCAATGCTCTCACATTCCATGTAAGGGACAGAATAGGGTTCTTTTTGACCTTGGCATATGTGTTAGCATCTGATAGTAATAGCTCCATCTTACTTTTGTAGTCGTAAGAATTCATGGCTACGGTTATATTTCCTTTATTTTTCTTCTCACCCTCCTTCTCAAAAGCGAGGCACCATCATAAGACTCGTTGACCGAGCCTTTTTACTTTCGCATCCAAAGTTCCACGAAAAAAATCTTCGACTCATTGTTAACATCCTTCTGAACAACGATTACCCTTTGGATCTTATTTTTGACACCATCCGTGAACGTCTTAAAAGTCTCTTTTTTAAGAAAACAAAAAATCAAAATCTTAACGATACGGGCGACGATAGAAAATGGTTTACGGTTTCTTTTTTCCGCCCACCTCCGTTAAATTTAAAGATGTCTTTAGAGGTTCAAACACACATTTAGCTTATTACAGTGTCAATAAACTTAATAAACTGATCAAAGTTCAGAAGGATGCGTTACCGAATTCCGCCAAGAGCAATGTAGTTTATAAGATTTCGTGTCGTGACTGCGATGCTTCTTACGTAGGACAAACAGGCAGACAACTAAAGACCAGAATTTCGGAGCATCGCAGTCACATCAACAGAAACAGTTCTGCGTTTTCCGTGATCACCGATCACAGAATTCTCGAAGACCACGATTTTAATTAGAACAACGTTGAGATTTTGGATTGCGAGAGATTTTATTATAAGCGTCTCATCTCGGAGGTCCTACATATTCAACAACAGCGCCACGGTCTGAACCGCTAATCAGACACTGAGTTTTTACATCACGCGTATCTACCCATCATAAACAATATTTAACTTCTGGTTGCCCACTCTCCACACCAATTTGTAACAACAGTTCCGACCAACACACTTGTCCGCTACGGTCTCATTTCTGTTTCGTCTGTCACACATACGATTTTCTACACGGTTACTTTGTAACATACGGTGCGTCCGTACCACGGTTTCTCGATCTGTCTAAGATGTGCACCTTAATGTACGATACCACCATGACTACGATTTTCTGTATTTTTAACTTCTGCAAATCTTGAAGTAAGCTCACTCCCCCGGATTTTACCATGTTCTCTAAATTAATGCGATTTTTTTACAGTGGTTATGTCCACAGAGGTTGCTTCTCAGCTCGCTCTTGACAACTCCTAGGGAAGGGAGCTCCTTGGCCCCGAGGTTTGCAGAGATCTGCCTAATCAACGCTGAAGATCACTCGATGCAGAGTCGAAACGTTCGTTAAGGTAGGCGTCTCGCTACGTGCTAGTCATGTGACTGTTTGTAGGTTTTCACGTTCAGAAATATACTTCAGGCAATTTTTGCTAAGGAAAAAATAATTTTATGAATTATGGTGTAAAATTTCATACGTGACAAAGTATGTTACTTATGGCACGCCGTTTTGCTATTTATTAATAAGATCTTTTAATCTAAAATAAAAATTCAGTAATTGATTTAAACTGAAGTAGATAGTTTTTCGGAACCATTTTTATTATGTCATAACATAATTTAATTCATTCATAATTCATAACATATTCATTAATTCATAACATAATTCATTTTTATTATGTCATAACATAATAAAAATGAATTAAAATTATGTATTCACGTAAAATTAATTCAAAATAAAAATTTTATGAATAAATAGCAAAACGGCGTGCCATACATAGAGAAAGGTACAGTTTATATGTCGAATTACTTTTATGTCAAGACATAATTTTAATTCATTTTTATTATATGTCATGCGAGATAATATTAATGTATTTTTATTATGTCGTAACATAATAATAATTGCAGAAATATAAATTATGTAAACTATCACAGTAATTCAGTAAATTAAAATTATGCTACAACATAATAAAAATTCACGAATTAAAATTATGCCATGGTTAATAGAATTTCAGTGAATAAAAATTATGCCATGACATAATGAAAATTGAAAATTAAAATTACGTGCTACTATCATTTCAATCCTAGATTTCATATAAAATTTTAATTTGAAAGAAATTTTTATTATGTCAAAACATAATATTTATTCGGAATTCCCATTATGTACATAATTTTCATTCTCAAATTTTTATTATGTACATAATTTTAATTCTCGAATTTTTATTATGTACATAATTTTAATTCTTGAATTTTTATTATGTACATAATTTTAATTCTTGAATTTCCATTATGTACATAATTTTAATTCCTGAAGTTTTATTATGTACATAAGTTTAATTCTTGAATTTCCATTATGTACATAATTTTAATTTCTGAATTTTTATTATGTACATAATTTTAATTCTTGAATTTCTATTATGTACATAATTTTAATTCCTGAATTTTTATTATGTACATAATTTTAATTCCTGAATTGCCATTATGTACATAATTTTAATTCTTGAATTGCCATTATGTACATAATTTTAATTCTTGAATTGCCATTATGTACATAATTTTAATTCCTGAATTTTTATTATGTACATAATTTTAATTCTTAAATTTACATTATGTACATAATAGAAATTCAAGAATTAAAAGTATGTACATAATTTTAATTCCTGAATTTTTATTATGTCTAGACATAATAAAAATTCATTCAATTTTTAGACATAATTTTAATTCTGCCGCTAGGGAATTTTTAAGTCGATTCTTATGAATCAAGCTTGAATTCGATGTCCACGTGTCTCAGGTTGCCGATGACGAGGTCCAGATAGTGCGTTTCATAGTTTCGGTGTCTACGTGTATTAATACCTTAAATTCGATGTCCACGTGTCCCAGGTTTCCGATGACGGGGTCCAGATAGTGCGCTCCATAGTTTTCGGTGTGTGTGTGTGTGTGTGTGTGTGTGTCCAGGTGTAATAATACGTTGAATTCGATGTCTAGGTGTCCTACGTTGCCGATGACGAGGTCCACATAGTGCGCTCCGTAGTTTTCGGTGTCTAGGTGTATTAATACCTTGAATTCGATGTCCACGTGTCTCAAGTTGCCGATGACGAGGTCCACATAGTGCGCTCCGTAGTTTTCGGTGTCTAGGTGTATTAATACCTTGAATTCGATGTCCACGTGTCTCAAGTTGCCGATGACGAGGTCCAGATAGTGCGCTCCGTAGTTTTCGGTGTCTACGTGTATTAATATCTTAAATTCGATGTCCACGTGTCTCAGGTTGCCGATGACGGGGTCCAGATAGTGCGCTTCATAGTTTTCGGTGTCCAGGTGTAATAATACCTCGAATTCGATGTCCACGTGTCCCAGGTTGCCAATGACGAGGTCCACATAGTGCGCTCCATAGTTTTCGGTGTCTAGGTGTATTAATACCTTGAATTCGATGTCTACGTGTCCCAGGTTGCCGATGACAAGGTCCAGATAGTGCGCTCCGTAGTTTTCGGTGTCTAGGTGTATTAATACCTCGAATTCGATGTCCACGTGTCCCAGGTTGCCGATGACGAGGTCCAGATAGTGCGCTCCGTAGTTTTCGGTGTCTAGGTGTATTAATACCTTGAATTCGATGTCCACGTGTCCCAGGTTGCCGATGACGGGTTCCAGATAGTGCGCTCCATAGTTTTTGGTGTGTGTGTGTCCAGGTGTAATAATACCTCGAATTCGATGTCCACGTGTCCCAGGTTGCCGATGACGAGGTCCACATAGTCCTCGTCATCGGCTACCTGAGACACGTGGACATCAAATTCAAGCTTGATTCATAAGAATCGACTTAAAAATTCCCTAGCGGCAGAATTAAAATTATGTCTAGACATAATAAAAATTGGATGAATTTTTATTATATCTAAACATAATAAAAATTGGATGAATTTTTATTATATCTAGACATAATAAAAATTCAGAAATTAAAATTATGTACATAATTTTAATTCTTGAATTTCTATTATGTACATAATAAAAATTTAAGAATTAAAATTATGTACTTAATAAAAATTCAGGAATTAAAATTACGTGCCTAAAAAATCATGAATTAAAATTATGTACATAATAAAAATTCGGGAATTAAAATTATGTACATAATAGAAATTCAAGTATTAAAATTATGTACATAATAGAAATTCAAGAATTAAAATTATGTACATAATGGAAATTCAAGAATTAAAATTATGTACATAATGGAAATTCAAGAATTAAAATTATGTACATAATGGAAATTCAAGAATTAAAATTATGTACATAATGGCAATTCAAGAATTAAAATTATGTACATAATGGAAATTTAAGAATTAAAATTATGTACATAAAAATTCTAGAATTAAAATTATGTACATAATAGAAATTGAAGAATTAAAATTATGTACATAATGGAAATTCAAGAATTAAAATTATGTACATAAAAAATCTAGAATTAAAATTATGTACATAATAGAAATTGAAGAATTAATATTATGTACATAATAGAAATTCAAGAATTAAAATTATGTACATAATGGAAATTCAAGAATTAAAATTATGTAGATAAAAATTCAAGAATTAAAATTATGTACATAATAGAAATTGTAGAATTAAAATTATGTACATAATACAAATTGTAGAATTAAAATTATGTACATAATACAAAATCGGCAATTACAATTATGTGCATAATTTTAATTTCCGAAAACATTTTATGTCATAACATAAAATAAATTCAGAATTAATATTTTGTCTATACATAATTTTAATTCTGCATTTTCAATTATGTAATAGCTTAATAATAATTTAATGAATTATAAATATGTCTAGACATAAAATAATTTCTTTTCTTTGAGTATCAATTTAATTTGGTAGAATTTTTATGATAGTATTAAATAGCAAAACGGCGTGCCATAGTTACTTTTTCCAAATTATGTGATTTTTCTCACTTGACTCCGTTTTGATCAGCTGATCGTGCGAGTCGTCGAGAAAGGTTACAAGTGAGGTTACATCTCCTTTTCGATTGAATTTTGACAATTACTGAGAAAGGGTTTCAAAACGCATGACAGGGGTGTCAATCACTATCCAATTCGGCTAAGAAAGACGAGCCCCATAACCTGCAACTACAGTGATTAGCCAGCGGCGCTGCCA
Organism: Temnothorax americanus; assembly: GCF_048541705.1. NCBI lineage: Eukaryota > Metazoa > Arthropoda > Insecta > Hymenoptera > Formicidae > Temnothorax > Temnothorax americanus. Next base: position 53,768 of record NW_027509247.1, on the reverse strand, counting down.
AGTCTTCCCAACTTCACCTCGACCAAAAAATGTCTGCTCGATTACCGCATTTTCACTAAAATAAACTAAAAAATTAGCAGCGAAATCTCCGGTAAACTATATATTTTATGGTTGCATCGGATTCTTCGAAATCTAATGTACAAAAACAATGTTTTTTCTCACTTCATCTAATCGAAAAATGCAAAAATATGTGATTGAAACCGTGATAGAGCCTTCTTTTTCGTGCCGTCTGTATGAAGTAATGCAAAATTTGTGATTTTCGAGATCGATTTTCTAGAGTAAATAGTCGGTAAGGAGCCACAGAAAAAATCGACTGCAAAGCTGATCATATAATTTGATATAAAATCCAAAATCGAAAACTTTATCTAATACATGTCCTGACGAGACGACTACCTTAAATTAACATTGTTTTAAATTATTTGTTTTTATCGCGCACCAAGCCCCGCGCTTGACTCGCATTAGCCGTTTCCTATTTGTTTTGACCTTTTCACGAGTCTAACATTCTTATTGAAAGGTTATACTATTAAAATTTTAGTCAAATATCTTTATTAGTTTTTTAGTAAACTTGAAAAAAGTGTAAAGTGTGGACACATAGCTCCGGTCTCCTCTCTATAATAGAAATATAAACAAGTGTCACTGTAGATTCTGAAATTGTAAATTTTTATAACAAATTGTATATATACATATACATATGCATATATATAGAAAAGATCCCAAAAAATTTAGAAAAATTCTTGGATTTTTCTAAATTTTTCGGGAATACTTTCTTTTAATACGTAAATTCTGAAACTTATTAAAACTTTTGGATCCATAAATTATTAAATTACGAAATCTTGACTTTTAAACATAAATCTTTGGATCGCTTTTGTTTTAAATTTTTGTTACTTATATTTCTGGATCTAATAATTTCCAGATTTTTACATTTGCATCTCAAAGTTTGAATCATTAAATCTTGCACATTCTTGGATCTTTAAACCTTTTCTCGCATCTAAAAATTATTGACCTAATTTTTATCTGCACGAAATATCCTGTGTTTTCATCACTGTTGTAGAAACTAACATAAGATTAAATTATTTTAAGTTCAATTAGTAGAACATTTTAATAAATTTTCACGAGGTGTATATAAAGAAAACTTATATACTTTTCCTCAAAATTGCATAAATTAAAAGACTTCTTTATACATAGTTTATATATAGTTCTTTTTTGTCTTTTAATTCTTTATAAGCACTGCATACATATTTCATAAGCAACGAGGTAAACAACTGTCCACACCTGTCACAAATCACAATAAATCTCTTAAACTTGAAAGTCCTTCGCGAGATTATTCATATAGGAATTAAGACACATCAGAGACCATCGATTGATTACTCCAGGAATTTTTGGATACTGGTAGACTAGAATTGTACACGATGTAATGATATATTAACGACAATTACCGAAACAGGATAAAATTCGCAAGGAACGATTGACATCCGACTAAACTGGCATGCCGCGATGACGTTTCGGGCAACGTCAGTTCACTTTTGCACGCTTTCAGTTATTGATCGCGTCTATATCGTGTCGAGTTACCCTCCCTCCATATTTCTCTATCTCTCTCTCACTCTCTCACTCTGTACCTCTCTTTGTTCCGCTATGTTATGCGTCCGTAGCACCCCGAATCATGATTCATCCTACCACGCTGTTAAGTTCGATTCAATATCGAGTTCTCTCTTGATACAATTCGGATTCACGAGTGTGTTAAAAATTGAAATGTTCAAAAATGAAGTTCTTAAAATCTATTTTGATTAACATACATTTTTGACACATCCGCGCATGCGCGTATAACACGGAATATACGTAAAATAAAATTCTTGTGAATCAAACAAAATTTCATAAATTTCACGCAAAAGTTTACGTAATAAATAAAATAGAAACATAGTAAAGAATAAACGCTCTTGTAAATACGCAATCTTCATTATGTATTATATTGCATTAAACGAGAAGAAAACTTGTTTAAATGAGATCATTTATATAGTTAAACGAAATTTTATATAGTTCAACCAAGAAAAAAAAAGTTAAAATAAAAAATTCTTATAAGTTTATATATTCTTGCGTATATACAAGCATATCACTGTTGATTTGACATATCTTTTTTTCTGTGTGCTATCAATAAAAATAGGCAAATGGAGGTCCATATATGGACCAGTGTCACCAGTGTATTCTCAACGTGTGTAATTGAGATTTTGATCAACAAAATAAACTAGGAGGTCGATTCTGTATTTTGAGACGAGGTGAAAATTACAAAAGTAAACAGATTTACTAGATATCGACAAATGAAATTGTATAATAGATTCTCTAGTAAATTTCCTCACTTTTGTAGATTTCACCTCGTCCCAAGATACAGAATCGACCCCTAGATTTTTTCGCATAAATTGCAAGCAACGTACATTTAACATATGTAATGAAGTAATTTTTTCTTCATTTATTTACGCAAAAAAATTATTCATTCAATTAATAGACCGATTTTCTTCAAAACGGTGTCCAAATTTTTTTAATTTTTTGGAGATGGCGATGTGTATAATTTTTCATATTTTTCATTAATGTACTAATTTTTTGGAAACTGCAGGTACTAAAATTTTTCTGACTGCGAACTATTCATTTAATTAATAAACCGATTTTCTTCAAAACGTGTGTATAATTTTTCATAACTGATTTTTTGGAAACCGGTTCTAAAATTTTTCTAATTTTTCGGGGATGGCATCGATGAGTTTAATTTTTCAGTAATGGACGTTTTCAGTAAGAAAATTCTTAAGGAGGTTCGATGGCTTCATCGGAGGGAGTAGTGGGACGCGGGGGTTCTGGAAACGGCGCACTAGCGTTTGAAGTAGTGGGAATGAAGGGGATTACTTTGATTGGTGGCCGCGTGCGTATAATGCGTGCTGCTGTTCACGTCGTTCACGACCGTGGCAGTCTAGCAGATGAAAAATCAAGCAATTTATGCTTTAATAAATAATTTTTCTACGAAATGTGCGGTAACCTTCCCCTTTCTTTCGCTCATTTATTTGTAAATTATTAAGTTACATGTGCATATTTTTCTTTCCTTATCATTTGCATTTTTTCTTGCACTTATTTCATTCTGAAGGTATATGCAATATATCATTTCCCATAAAAACCTATATTAAAAATGCAGCCAGTTTCATGAAATTTTAATATGTTGTTCTGGAATGCAAAATAGAATTATGTGAATTTTTTGGCAATTTTTCACGGTCCCGTTTTGAAAAAACCTTTTAAATAAATAAAAACAACAATAAATAAAAATAATTCAGAGAAGAATACAATGGGAGTAATATTAAATGATTATCAGCGTGGATGTGGGAGTGAGTGATATGGGTGTGCGTGACTACGCGGACGGCGGATAATGCGGCTTATAATTAAGTATAGAATAAGTTTATTTATTTATTTAAAATTTTGAGGTCTAGCAGCGCCAAGTTTTTTTACAAGAAAAATTTATGTATTTTAATAAAATATTTTTATTTTGTACTGTTACTTCTGTAATTCATTGTGGCCATTAAAAAATACACATGTAAATAACTTTGTATTTAAATATCTTGTATTCCCTTGTTAAATTTAAATAAAATTTTTTAATCTTATAAAATTGTTATTATACATTCTTTTCTAATTGACACAATGTAAAGATTTTTCAATGTAGTGCAACAATTATTTTTTGAGGCAATATACATGTTCTCTCTGTAATTGGCGCTCTAACTTAAAGAGATATCATTTCTTTTTTGTAATTGTAATAGATCACTTGAAACGCGACTCTTCTTTTTGATAAGGTAACATAATTTTGTGACGTGTATCACTTGGGTTATAATTTTTCGGAAATAAAGATACTACTGCTTAGATTTTTTCGAGATTTTTCGAGATATAAAGATCTACCACTTGTTACTTAGGTTTTTTCGAGGTATAATACTACTTTCTTTTTTTTTTTAGGTAACAACATATACACTACTATACGTGTACTTGGCGCCTTTTTTTACCTTTTTTTAAAAAAGGTAATTTTGTGCGGATATCACGCCTTTTTGTAGTATATTACGCATTGTATAAACAGTATGTACAGGATAAAGCTATTTGGAGGTATAATACTACCACTTTGTTTTTTTCGAGGTAACAACATAACAGGGTAACAACATAATACATATACACTATTATGCGTGTACTTGGCGCTCATTTTACTTTTTTTTTAAAAAGGTAATTTTGTACGGATATCACGCCTTTTTGTAGTGTTACGCAACTTAATCTTATAAACAATATATCTTATAATTTCATAAACCGTACATAATACAAGGTATGAAGCTAAAAGTGTTACGGACTATTATTTCTAAAGAAAACAACAATTTAATATTTTGCTCAGTTTTTTAAAAATAATAATCTGTAACCCTTTTAGTTGTACACCTTGTATATATTTTTCAATTTCAACATAAAACATAATCGCAATAAAGCATGATTAATGTTAATAAGTCGTTAACTGTAAAATTCTTTATTTATTTTTATTTGCGTGTCTTACTGAATGTTGTTCGCAACTGTATATGTACCGATATCTTCAGGTATCGATATTTTTGATAATTATTTTTACGTCAGACATAATTTTAATTCATCCAATTTTTATTATGTCTAAACATAATTTTTGTCCAATTTTTATTATGTCTAGACATAATTTTAATTCAGCGATTTTTATTATGTCATGACATAATTTTAATTCTGCCGCTAGGGAAATTTTAAGTCGATTTTTATGAATCAAGCTTGAATTCAATGTTTAGGTGTCCCAGGTTGCCGATGACGAGGTCCACATAGCGCGCTCTATAGTTTTCGGTGTCCAGGTGTATTAATACCTTGAATTTGATGGCCACGTGTTCCAAGTTGCCGATGACGAGGTCCACATAGTGCGCTTCGTAGTTTTCGGTGTCTACATGTATTAATACCTCGAATTCGATATCTACGTGTCCTACATTGGGTGCGTTCAGCCGATACTTTGCTAGCCTAGCAATCGTGAGCAGTCGCTCGTTTTCGCTCGTTTCCTCTTTTTTGACTTACTGGATTAAAAAGAGAAGAAACGAGCAAAAACGAGCAACTGCTCACGATTGCTAGGCTAGCGGAGTATCGGCTGAACGCACCCATTCAGATTTAAAGTTATTAATACACCTAGACACCAAAAACTATGAAGCGCATTATGTGGACCTCGTCATCAGCAACCTGGGACACCTAGACATCAATTTCAAGGTATTAATACACGTAGACACCGAAAACTACGGAGCGCAATATGTGGACCTTGTCATCGGCAACCTGGGACACCTAAACATTGAATTCAACATATTATTACACCTGGACACCGAAAACTACGAAGCGCACTATGTGGACCTCGTCATCGGCAACCTGGGACACGTAGACATCAAATTCAACGTACGATTACACCTGGACACCGGAAACTATGAAGCGCACTATCTGGATCCCGTCATCGGCAACCTGGGACACGTGGACATCGAATTCAAGATATTAATACACGTAGACACCAAAAACTACGGAGCGCACTGTGTGAACCTCGTCATCGGCAACCTGGGACACGTAGACATCGCATTCAACGTATTATTACACCTGGACACCGAAAACTACGAAGCGCACTGTGTGGACCTCGTCATCGGCAACCTGGGACACGTGGACATCGAATTCAAGGTATTAATACACGTAGACACCGAAAACTACGGAGCGCACTATGTGGACCTCGTCATCGGCAACCTGGGACACCTAGACATCGAATTCAACGTACGATTACACCTGGACACCGAAAACTATGAAGCGCACTATCTGGATCCCGTCATCGGCAACCTGGGACACGTGGACATCGAATTCAAGATATTAATACACGTAGACACCAAAAACTACGGAGCGCACTATGTGGACCTCGTCATCGGCAACCTGGGACACGTAGACATCGCATTCAACATATTATTACACCTGGACACCGAAAACTACGAAGCGCACTGTGTGGACCTCGTCATCGGCAACCTGGGACACGTGGACATCGAATTCAACGTATTATTACACCTGGACACCGAAAACTATGAAGCGGACTGTGTGGACCTCGTCATCGGCAACCTGGGACACGTGGACATCGAATTCAAGGTATTAATACACGTAGACACCGAAAACTACGGAGCGCACTATGTGGACCTCGTCATCGGCAACCTGGGACACCTAGACATCGAATTCAACGTACGATTACACCTGGACACCGAAAACTACGAAGCGCACTGTGTGGACCTCGTCATCGGCAACCTGGGACACGTGGACATCGAATTCAACGTATTATTACACCTGGACACCGAAAACTACGAAGCGCACTGTGTGGACCTCGTCATCGGCAACCTGGGACACGTGGACATCGAATTCAAGGTATTAATACACGTAGACACCGAAAACTACGGAGCGCACTATGTGGACCTCGTCATCGGCAACCTGGGACACGTGAACATTGAATTCAAGGTATTAATACACGTAGACACCGAAAACTACGGAGCGCACTATGTGGACCTTGTCATCGGCAACCTGGGACACCTAGACATCGCATTCAACGTACGATTACACCTGGACACCGAAAACTATGAAGCGCATTATCTGGATCCCGTCATCGGCAACCTGGGACACGTGGACATCGAATTCAAGATATTAATACACGTAGACACCAAAAACTACGGAGCGCACTATGTGGACCTCGTCATCGGCAACCTGGGACACGTAGACATCGAATTCAACGTATTATTACACCTGGACACCGAAAACTATAAAGCGCACTATCTGGACCTCGTCATCGGCAACCTGGGATACATAGACATCAAATTCAAGCTTGATTCATAAGAATCGACTTAAAAATTCCCTAGCGGCACTTTCTGCCAAGCATAGAGAACCTACTTTTCCGTTGACTCAATATTTATTATATATATACCTAATTTTTACTTAAATAGAAATCTTCCTCCTGACCGATAAGTTTATCGACCTAATTTTGAAATACGCGCGCGATATCGAAACTGGCGATACCTGCGCCGCCAGCGTCGAAAAAGTGAAAGTGACGTTTCTCTGATAGATCGCGGCGTTAGGAGGAGGAGGAGGAGGAGGAGGAGGAGTATCTTAAAAATAAATTTTCACATTTGGACTTTGCGTCGCAATATCTCCGCTCGTAAGGTACGTAGCGGAATATTATGAGAGAAACCCCCCCCTAATTGGACCCCAAGCTATCGATCAAGCCTACTTAGAACTTGATCCGTTCACTCGTTATCGAGATCTCAACATCTCGGGTACTCGCAACCCGTCGCGTCGCGTAAAAGAGTCACGGTCGGTCTCGCTCCGCGTGTACTTGGCGCGAGACACTACCGTGTCTCTTGATGTCTGATCATATAAAAGTATATTTATAAGGTTAAATATATATAATCATATATAAACATATACTCGGATCTATCCATAAGTTCTAGTATTATTTTACTTGACAATCAAATTAATTTTAAATATTATTTCTATAAGCTTCAGTTTGCGTTATAAGTTCGACAACCATATCGGCACGCAGTCTGAAAAACTGAAAAATGTATTTAATAATTGATATTGTAAAATATTATTAAGCACCAAGATACGCTTCAATCGAGTACGGTACTTCTTATTTCTTGTTATTTTAAATTTTCTTCTTTTTCTTATTTTGCGCAAAATACTTAATTTTTTTAATTAACATTAATTTTTATTAAATATTTTCGTAAACAGTGTGAAATTACCCGTAATAATTCGTGAAAAAAACTGTTATATAATAGCTATATATTACAGTTTTTATAAATAAATATAATAATCGTATTATTTTACAAACATACCTTATAATTTAAACTAAAAATAATATAATCACATATAAACTTATATAGTCATAGATAAGATTATATATGATCAGATCTTAATATTACATCTCAAAGTATCCGATAGATGACATCCGATAGGATCTATTTCTCGTATTTAAAATTTGACAAACAGTGGTATAAAAACGGTATCAAAAAACATGGCACTATCTCGCCCTATAGAACGGCACAACTTGTGTATCAGTTGTATCATGGAGTCCACTCTTATAATAAAGTGGCACACTTAAGAAATAACATTTGAAAATAACAATTTTCTGATGATCTTATATATGATCAGATCACAATATTGCTCAAAGTATAAACTTATTTAAATATATATGTCCTTATATAATCTTATATAATCATATATGACCGTATAAGCTCTTATCAGACCAAAATTCATATACGAGCATATATATATCGCTTCTTTTATATATGAGCATATAAGACATTATATAAATATTTTTTCCCAAGACGCTATAAACTACAAATATATAAGATACATAAACTTACAAATTGATGTTTCTTCAATCTTTGGAGCATTTTGTCTTGAACCAGAAGATCTTAGGGGCTTTGGAGGCTTCTTTATGCTTTCCATGAGTAATTCTCTTAAAGTACTTTCTTTTTGTAATGGTCGTAATCGTCTCTCCGAGGCCTGTATGGCAAAGTATAATTACAAAACATTTTTTTAAACAAGTTTGTAAAAATTTATACAGGGTAGGGCATTAGGCTCAACACGAATCCCAAACCCAAAATCTAATAAGCTTGTCTATTGGCCTTCTTTGAACCCTAAAGGTGCGAATTCATGGGACGCTCGTTTCAGCGTATCGCGAAATCACGTGATTTCGCGCTGACGCTAGCGTCAAGCAAAGAAAGCTGGATTTTCTCAGCTTTAGCGTCAAAGCCAAAGCAGTGCAAAGACGCCGAAATTTTGACGCTGTTTTCCTTTTCATGAATTTCAATTGACGCCGCCGTCACGTGTGGTCATGCGACCTTCTTGCCGCTGAAAATCAGCGTCGAGCGTCAGCATGAAAAGGATTTGGGCGTCAAACTTGATCATGTGATAGGTCACGTGAGAAGATGCCTTTTCATGCTGACGCTCGACGCTTGATTTAAGCGTCAAAACTGGTCACGTGACCAACTTCATCGGTAAGAAGACGAAATAGCATCAAATATGCGAGCGTCGAAACAAGCAATTGACTGAAACGAGCGTCAAGCGTCAAAGCTGAACCCAGTTGAGCTTTTGCCATTTGACGCTGGAATTAAAAAGACTATCAAGGGGCCTTTTCATGCTGACGCTTGATTTGGGCGTCAAAATTGGTCACGTGACCAACTTCATCGGTAAAGGTGCGATTTCATTGACGCTAGAAACCAGCGGCAGCGTCAAGAAAATGCAGTGGGGGAAGAAGTTCCGTTAAATTTTGCGGTACGCTAAAAAGTTGAGACGGTCTGAACTTCTTCCACCACTACATTTTCTTGACGCTGCCGCTGGTTTTTAGCGTCAATGAAATCGCACCTTAAGAAGGCAAAATAGCATTCAAATATGCGAGCGTCGAAACAAGCAATTGACTGAAACGAGCGTCAAGCGTCAAAGCTGAACACAGTTGAACTTTTGCCATTTGACGCTGGAATTAAAAAGACTATCACGTGACCTATCACGTGATCAAGTTTAATGCCCAAATCGAGCATCGAGCGTCAGCATGAAATAATATTTCAAATTAACTTTTTTTTTATCGTATAATGTTTTAGACGTTTCGGCTCTACATTGAGCTATCTTCAGCAGTATAAAAATTAATTAATAATTTCTCACGTTCCTCCCCATCGTGCCAAAAGGGTATTTCAAGATTAGGAAGTCAAGAGTCATATCAAGTGTGAATATAAATGGATAAAAGATCGTTATTTATAATGTAATCAGAATTCATTATTAGAAAGAGAATTTGAAAAATTCAACTCATCAGACAGGAGAATAAGAATGTATATAAATGTTAAAGCTATTTTCAAAGAATAAATAATATAATAATTGTACGATAAAAAGGTGTCCGAATAAGAATGAGATATTACACACCAATAACTTCGTCGTAACTCAAATCTTATAGTCCTCATCATCACAATTTGATGTATCATGAATAAAACGTAATTTTCACATGGGTTTGTAATTTCTACGTAAAAAGCGAAGTCCATTGTACGTATGTACAGTTCCACATTTTCAACTTTCTACGTGAAGTGATGTCCATCTCTACCTTCTTGCTGATATACACAAAAACAACATGCGTGGGCGCATGAAGAGCTTTGCTCCTCCCCCTGCAACCCCATCCTGACAAAATCTAACCTAATTCAAACCAAATTTCAGTTTCAAGGCAAAAATATATTTGGGTTAGATTTTTTCAGAGTGGCAGTGCAGAGGGAGTGGCTCTGCCCCCGTCCACGCATATGCTGTTCCTATATATATCAGTAAAGGAAAATTGTTTCATTTATGTAACTTCTTTTATTAATAACTTTTTAATAGACAACGATCGCCGGTTAAAACTTTTTGAAGGTTATTCAAGGTGATGACCTTGATATCTCAAAATTATTGAAATTGGAAGATGGTCCTTATCGCTGCGTAATTACCATAAATTTATTAATATACAAAACATGCATGATGTTTATAAAAACTACTCGATTTTCATAAAGTAAAATACCTAAGTATTGTACTAAGATTCAACATAAGTATATATTAAATTTGATTTTATTCCTAACACTGGTGAAAATCACATATTGTATTTCCGGTTGATAATGGAACAAGCGTAATTAGCACTAAATACGAAAATATAGCTCCTCTTTTGGATTTTTAGTTTATTCGGATTTTATATGTACGTACGCAATCATGAATCTTGCCTTTTTTAAAGGTGGTCGACTTCGAATAAATTCAAGAATAATGGCGTGTGCGTCCTTCCTTGATGGCGTAGGCGGCGTTTTCCTGAGGTGATATCGTCTTTCTCTAATATCGTCCATCAAAATCTCATATGGTGTCGGCTTATAGTCCGGGAGAGTTCCTTCTCCGCGTGAAGACACGCGAGAACCCAAATTAGCTTCTACTTTTTTCAATTTTACTCCTCGCCTCAGCTCACTAATAACTTGAACCCAAAACCTAGCCTGACAATATATTTAGAAATACTAATATTACCATTAATAAATATTTATAATATTACATACTTATATAACTTAAGAGGTAAGATTTAAAAAAATCCCATTCAAAAAAATAAAAAATTGTTTCATACACTTTAGTGGTGTTACCCCTTAATGTATGTATTTATAGATGTTTTTATACGTATGTGTTTATTACATGTTAGACAGCATTATTTCATAAATTATAAAATAATTTTGTATAAAATACGAAAATATTTTATTACCTAGCCACTATTTCAAATCATCTTACTGCATCATCTAATTTTTTTCTGATATCTATAAATTGACACTTTATACTAAATCATACATAGTAGAATAATTATTTTAGAATACTTAATACCTACCCTAAAATTTTAATTCACATAATTATTGCGATAAATACAACAAAGTAGTTTTGTAATTTTGTTACAAAATAACACACACACACACATATAGTAAAAAATAGCAAATAAATATAAAAAAAATAAATCAAATAATATTCTACAAAATATGCTTTCTTGTAATTCATTTTAATTATCACACAAAATAATAATATATACCTGCATAAATAATTTTTCTCTTGCATAATTACGTTTTTAAAAAGCAAATAAAGTTTTAGTTTTATTGATATAAAATTTGATTTGTTTTATCAAGTATTGGTGAACTAAATTATCATGCTGCATGCATTTATCATGCTCAATATATATTACATTTATTTCATTAACTTTAAACAAGAAGTAGGTACTAATTAAAATTACTTTAAAGCTAATAATGCAATTACAACAAAATAAGTAAATGTAATTTTATTATGGTACGAACGTACTTGTATAGCTTTCCAAATTCTAATGTCCGTCTACAAGAATAAATGCTAATTAGCAATCAGTAGATCTCGTTAGTACAACACATTATTTACATGTTTATCTTTTTTGAAAAACATGTAATAAGAAAATGCATTGTTTAAAATAGAAAAGGACTCGGCATATTTTACAATTTTATATAAAAAATTGTTTTCGGTTAATTTTGCTAAAATTGAAATATGTCACTGTCCTTATCTTCCTGATAAAAAATATCAATAGGCACAACCTCTTAAAATAAATAATGTACTCACTGAGAAGCTTCAAAACCTTAAAATATTAGGATTTGAAAGCTGACATAAAGTTCCAGCTTATTTTCGTGTATTAAGGTTATTTTTATTAAATAAGTACATATGTAGTGATTGAATAGGTGAGTATAATTCAGCTTGGATAGATATGTGTGTGAGAGAGAAAGAAAGGACCTTGTACATTTTAAATGTAAAAATAATTCCGTTCAAATTAGGTGAAATTGAAATATGTTGTAGTATAGGTGATGCTGATCAAAAGTTTTCATGGGCACAAAGTCCAAAAATCAACACCATAAAAGATAAGATAACAAAGTGAATGCCATTGGAGTTTAAAAATGCTTGTTTTTGAATACATATGTTAATATAAAAATGTTTGAAAAAATATATACATGTATGTAAGTGTGTGGGTGTGTATGTGAGTGATTTGTGTAATCGCTGATATTAGCATTAACTAATTGTAAGTTAAGGGGATCCTAAAGTGAAGGCTGAACTTCCTCGACGTCGGTAATGTCAACATTTCTAATCCTGTTTTCTTATGTCATAAACGAGAGGCATCTCTCCTTGTTTCGATTGCTGCGCCATCTCTCGCTACACGCAATGTCAACCTGAATGTGCTTTTGCACATATAAAAGTTTATTTAAACTAATCTTTTTTTCTAGGCTTTCAATCTTAGATCTAATTGCACGATATTGTTCTTAAATGTTGTCCCTAGATCATGCCGGTCTAATTTTGTGGATATTTATTGTGGAATTTTTGTACAAAGCAAATATTGTCGTCACGTATACCAAAAATTAACAAAAATATTAATTTTTTCTCGTTTTCGATATAAATTCGACCACCATGACCTAGATTTTGATGCGTACTTTAATTCTAGACAAGAATTTTGTATTTCTATAAAGCCAATTAAAAGATTAGTGCTAAAAAACAAAGCCGGTATTACAGACGCCTTTAGGATCCCCTTAAGTATGTATCACGTGGAGATTACACGATCAAACTTACATCGCTTTGTCAGTCATCAGTTTATCCTAAGTCTTATTAGCCACTTAAGTAGTCATTATCGCGGTTAGTTAGTATATAAAATATTAGTTCTTATTTGTCTCAGTCCTAGTTATTTTGAAGATGTCACATCAGTTTTCTTCTACATCAACAATTGTCTGTATTTTTTATTGGCTTTTTTGAGTACAAGGAAACAATGCTTAAAACCATTAAGATATTAGATTTCCACATCTGCTGTACGTTACAAATTTCAATCTTTTTATGCTGCCAACAGTCTAAATACACATATATATTATTTTTCGTACACACGCACGCACGCACATTCATACATTATATATACGTAATAAATAATATATTTAAAAAAACAGACATTTTTTTTAAACTCCAATGGCACTCACTTTAAACCATCATAACTTTCATAGATTTGATTCGGACTCTGTGCCCATGGAGACTTTTAATCAGCATCACCTAAACTACAACATATTTCAATTTCAGCTGATTTGAAAAATCACTATTACATTTAAAATGTATAGTCCTTTGTTTATAAGATATAGTTGTTTACCCAGGTAGCAGGACGATGTCTAAAGACGTCTTAATAACGTTTTATTGACATTAGAGACGTCATTAAGACGGTCTTAATACATCATTTGACGTCACTCTGCTACCTGGGGCCCAATTCTGTACACGCCTACTGACAACTACGATTCGATACGCGTTGCGTAGGTTTTTCATATTGTATAAAAGCTGCGCCGATACCGTTAACGACACCGACGACTGTCAATAAGCGTGTTTTAGCGTGTACAGAATTGGGTATAATATAGCCGTTTATTGGTTACTTCTATTAAAGTCACTAGAAAACTTATGTGTTCCCTCCTTACCTCAGAAAAGGAATCGTTGACGGGCAATGTACACTCACTTGTTAGACAAAAATAAGCTTCCAAACTTCATGTCAGCTTTACCTCCAAATCCTAATGTTTTAAGGCTTTAAAGCTCTGCGGCGACAAAACTATTAATTTTACGAGATTGTGCCCATTGACAGTAACATATTTCAATTTCAACAAAATTAACTGTAAGCTATTTTCCATTAAAAATATATAGGATTCTTTTTAAGGTATTTCCTTCTACATCAAATTTCTTAATAAATTGTAAGTCAATAATTTCTTTGTGAAAACATGATGAAACATTATTGCAGTATATTTTTATATCGATCAGAAAGACTTACCCAATCATTAAAATCCAATGTATCAATGTTTTGCAATGAAGTTGAGCTACGATCGGTATTATTTGGATTAAATAAATCTTGTGATTGTTTATCGACAACTTTCTCCAGAAACTGTGAGAGATTGAGAGCCTCTTCCACAAATCCTTGTATCATATTCTGATAATAATTATCAGTATCTTCGTGTAAACTTTGCACATGCCTTACACATATCTGAAATGCAAGTAAAAATTTTGCATTGTTCTTGTAACAAATGTCATTTTACAGAATCCATAAACACAATTAAAGGGATATTTTTGTCTAGAATGCTGTTTTTTTGGAGGTGACTTTTAGAAAAGAATAAATTTAAAACTGTTCAAATTTTCGGTAATTATGCAGTATAGGGGAAGCACCTCCGATGACCTTGACCTTGACATATGTTGTCAAGGTCACCCTCCTGAGTGACCTTCAGAAGGTTTTAGCCGTCGCTCGTTTTTTATTAAAAAGTTATAAACAAAAAAAGTCGAAAATATAGCAGTTATTTTAAGTACTGAGAGGCATAAACGACTAATATTAGGTTTTTCTTTAAAGCAGAGAATAATTTATTTCGCGAGAAAGTCGCTGCTTTACCAAAACACAACATTTAAAGCAGTAAATTGTTGATAAATTGAAATTTTTTTGTTAAAGCAGAGAATACATTATTTTGCGAAAAAATCGCTGCTTTACCAAGACACAACATTTAAAGCAGTAAATCGTACCTATGTAGGTTAGTGACGCGCTTTAAAAGTATTTAAGTGTTTAAAGCGCGTCAACTAACCTATATATGCACCTATATATGCTATACTTTCCAAACTTTTTTTGTTAATAACTTTTTAACGAATAGCGAGCGACGGCTAAAACTGTCTGAAGGTCACTCGTGGTCATGACCTTGACAACATATATCAAGGTCATTGAAATCGGTGAGGTCGCCAAACTTTTTTTTGTTAATAACTTTTTAATAAAAAACGAGCGACGGCTAAAACCTTCTGAAGGTCACTCAGGAGGGTGACCTTGACAACATATGTCAAGGTCAAGGTCATCGGAGGTGCTTCCCCTATACTGCATAATTACCAAATTTTCTTTCTGAAATTTTTTACACATTTTTATTGTTGCTTTAAAAACATGTATAAATTTTGTTGAAAAAAAAAAATTAATGTGGTTTTGTACATACGCTCGGGCACAATGATGCGGGGAAAAAACCCCTGATTGGCGACCAGTGTTGTGTGCAGACGTTGTATATATCTAAAAGAAAAAAAAACAACACATCATATTCTTATTAAGGTCGATATTACAGTCTCCGATTAACATGATCCTCCGATTAAACTCACTCTGCATCTCTTTCTAACTATCCCCCTTGAAAGAGACGAAGAGTGAGTTTAATCGGAGGATCACGTTAATCGGAGACTGTGATATCGGCCCTTAATCAGTATGAGTGTTGTGAAAGTTGGTACCAGATTCGGCCAGAAAAATTTTTCTTTACAAAATTGCGGCTAAATGTTGAGTGTCGATTTTTCCTACGTTTTTTTCCTCTTCAGCGAGTTATAAAAGAAAGAAAAAAAATTATTTCGACTCAATTCTGGTACCAACTCTCACAACACTCATACAGATTAAGAATGTTTAGGTTTTTTTTCCTTTTCAGATACAACGTCCGCAACACTGGTCGCCAATCAGAGGCGCACCATTTGTGCCCGAGTGTACAAAACCACATGTTAATTTTTTTTTTTTTTTTTAACAAAATTTATACATGTTTTTAAAACATTACAATAAATACTTTGTGTAAAAAATTGCAAAAAAAAACTCGAATAGTTTTAAATTTATTCTATTCTAAAAGTCACCTTCAACAACAGATTTATAAACAAGAATACCCGCTTAAGAATTAACCTTTTCGGTACAGAGAGTGACTATAGTCTGTCCATTATACTGCTCGCTGCGGCCGAGCAACTTAAAATGTTATCTTGAAATGCTTCTGTTAATATAAATTTTTTAAATTGTTTTTGTTATTGAGCTTTATTAAATATAATAATTGAAAACGTTGAATGTCGAGTGCCTAGTTTTCTCGACCGAATCTCGTATATCGGCGGATCGACGCTTCGGCCACTGGAGGGCCGTTCGCGTCTCGGTCGCTCCGTACCAAAAGAGTTAAAATATAAAATTGTATTTATTGTGTTTGTTATAAAATTAATTTAACTACTTAGAAAGATCTTTGAATAACCTCACAGTTACTTTACTTTTTTTTATTATTAATTGCATTATCAAAGTGTAAATCATTACGCAATGTATTAAAAATTAAAATATAACAAATTTACTTGAAGAACAGCCTTCAAGGTACATGTAGAATTATCTGCGTATGATTCAGCAGTTTTTGGCATCATATAATCCTCTGCATCAGTGTCACCAGAATCTCGCTCAATGCCTTCATCATCAGTTTCTTGTAAACGTTCTTCTGCATCACCTTCACAGACTAATAATATAATTAAATAACATTTTAATTTTACATAAAACAAAAACTAATTTTTATCATTTTATTAACTTAAGGTATTCCTTTCATGACACCAAACCAAAGTCTTAAGAATTAACTGATTTTTTGGTACGAGAAAGTTAAAATGCATATCTTTACGCTAGAAAAAAATTAAACCACATTACCGAACATGTAAAAAAGAATTATGACTTTGAAAATTCGATATTTATATGTGACGTTATCGAAAAAGTCTATTTTCCATATTTCAATGTAATAATTTGTTTATCAAATATCTTAAGATATTAAATATTAACTGCGCTACACACACACATATTCGCTAAACTCTATATTTTCGATAGTGCCGATAAAAATACAGAGCCACCGAATATTTAAACAAAATATTTATGTTACAAGTTGATTTGAAATGTGGTTTATAGATGAATATTTTTAATGGCGACTTTCAAGGAATTATTTGGCAACGCTGTGCGCTCATGTCACACTTCAGTTCATCACGTACGGTTTATTATCAACTATTTATTATGTTTAAAAAAAAATAATCCAAAAAATTGTCCTTTATTTTTGCTCACATTACTCCTCACTTTATGTTTTTTATCACTCATTATTATTATAAAATTTCTCTTTGATAAAAAGAAAATGTCACAATATTCATTGATTAATGAAATTGACACTTACATTGACATTTTTGTTATCAACTTCACATTTTACAATCGGCGCCCTGAAAAGCGCAGCGTTGCCATATTGTTCTGACAGTAAAATTTACCGAAAAATGAAACTAAATACACATATTTTTACTTTTTTCTTATAATTAAACATAATAATCAATTATAACTTGATTTTATATAAGTTTAATGCAATATACAAGAGTTTGCTGAGGCCCTGCTTAAACGCCTACAAAATACGCTCCTCCGTGAAAGAAATACCTTAAATTTTCATTTAAATACGCGATTAAACATTATTAAAAGGTAAGAAAATGAAAAAAGTGTGCAAATTAGAAACTTGCACATTGCTTTCTCACCATTTTTTTCACTTATACAGCTTCCTCTATGAGAGAAATTAGTAAAATTATTAGCACATAATAGGTTGGCTTCCTCATAGAGGAAGTTTTATAAGCGAAAGAAAATGGTAAGAAAGCAATATGCAAGTTTATAATTTGCACACATTTTTTATTTTTATATAAAAACTTCACAAAAAATAGACAATAAATAAAAAAAAATTAATTTGAATGAAAATTTGACATTTTCTCAATATATAATTGTTTAATATATCGAGATCAATATATTAGTTGGAAAACTTCACTTGGAATATTATAAATATTTATTAAAAAATTAAAAAATTTATACATTTAAAAAAATGTTTTTTGTAAAAAATAAAAAAATAAAACCTTTCACCAATCCTCATCAAACAAAACCAACCATTCTTCAATAATACTCTATTCATTTTTTAAAATTTAACCCAATATCTCAAAAGTTGTGGAAGTTAGAACTTCTACAAATATTTTTTGAAAAATTAAAACTGCCTTAAGAAGGTTTGCCTATTAGTCAAAAGTCAATTTAGAGTCTTAATTTTTTTATATAATTTACATAAACACTTTACACAAATAATCCTACAGCAGATTATATTGCCCGTATAGTTCTTTTGTAATATTATTCAGAAGTTGACCACTTTGAACCTATCGCCTCATGAGAAACGGTCGCTCTGAGGTATATGATCACATGCGGTTTAGTTAGTATATACATACTTAGCGACTTTGAAAAACTAACATTTGACAGATGAAACATCAACGATCGTGTAAAAACTTTAAAAATCGGATTTTACCATGTGGATTTAAAGATGCCTTTTCACGTTGACGCTCGACGCTCGACGCTCGTTTTCAGCAAGCAAGCAAAAATCTTCAGAAATAATATCTTTTATGTATTATTAATATAAAGATATTATTTCTGATTATATATACTATAAAATATTTTATTACTTAAAGATATTACTTGAAAATAATTAATATTTTACGTATGTTTCGAAGTCTATGTGTAATTGTGCTGGGACGATTAACAACGATTCAGCGCGACGACGCTGCATATTAAATAAATTCAACTTCGTTTCTTTGACGATAGCGTCAAAGCGAAATCACCACGTTCACCTTGTCGACGCTCATTTTCAGCGTCTCATGAATTGGCTTAAAACTTTATTGTCATAATGTTTACTTTTACCTCGCGGATCGAATTAGCAGTGACAGACTTGGCAACGTCGGCGCCGCAGCGCAAGAGCTGATGCAACCCAACCTCACAAACAGTGTTTAACCACTAATCATGAATCCACGACACGCAATTTTTAATATATTAATCATTTTAAGTCTCTAGTATTCTCTGACAATTGTTCATCATATAGGTTTTTATAAATTATTTGTGATTTTCCTTTTACTTTATAATATTGGATAATATAAGTACCTGACAACGATTCGTGAGTCGACGTTCTCATACTTTGGAATATATTTGTTAATATTCTATACACTAATAATTTACGAAGAATTAAAGTAGGTACATAAGTAACATCTACAATTTATTATACTAGACACTACAGACGCGCGCTTCGCGCGCGCTATTTAGCTTTAACATTATGCTATTACTATTACACTATTAACCCTTGATGCACACAACTGTCAAAATATACAATGACAGCTGCAAATGAAGTAAGCGCAGTAAGAGAACCAATCGGCATCGCGGAAAAGTGACAACAATACCTACGGCATGCCCTTTTTAGAAGAGGACTAATATTGCATATAATTCGAGTTCGCTGTAACAATATTATTATTCGATCGCATGTTTTATTCCAGAATAGTAGATAAACCTCCTTAAAATCTAAAATATTGTGATTTTTTATAAAAATGACAGTAAATAAAAGTAACTACTTTACTTCTATGCCAAAATACAGCGCTGTAGCTCAAGCAGTTCTTGAGTTATAGCCGGTTGAAATTTCGGAAAATTCGTAGGGGTGATTGCGGCTAGATGTTACAGGGGTAAAATGTTACAACTATAAAAAGTAGGTTCATGAAACCGTCTAAGAAACGCTAACGATTGTGAAATGTATGATTATTTAGCTTCAAAATGTGTTTATCGCTATCTAGCGTTTCTCAGTTTCATGAACCTACTTTTTATAGTTATAATATTTTACCCTTGTGTAACATCCAGCCCCAGTCCCCCCCCTACATACATACACACACATACACACATGTGACATTAAAAAAAAAGTTATTTTTCGATATTTTAAAACATTGGCGTAGAAAACTAAAAAAAAAATTGATTACAAAAACAAAACTCTATAAGAAAGCAAAAATTATTTACCCCGATTACAGTTTGTCATCAATGTAATGAGAGCTTCTAGGTCTGGTAATAAAGCTATCTCCTCTCCCGCGTTAGAACCAAAGTCCAAGGCTTTAAAAATTGCCATGCCTAACGAGAATACCGCCTGTACAAAAAAAATTTATACTGAAATAATTTATACGTAATATATATATAGGTAAGATTTATTGTAAAATAAAAATATTTTATTACAAGTTATATATTTACCTTCTCTTCCGAAACAAGAGATTGCTTAGAGCCTGTAATGTAAGTTATCCCGTCAATTATCTCTAATATTATAGTAACAATTCATAAATCATTTGTAAATTCTAGAACAAAACAATCACCTGCCAAGTTTTCAAGCCAGATGTCTCCATCTTTGTGAAGTATAATTTGCGAGAGTTCCGATATCTCATAAAACTTATTTTCCGTTGAGCGTGATAAACTTTTAGCTATCTGATAGCACAATGCCCAGGCTCGTTCCTGACTTACAGGACTATCAAACATCAGCAGAATATCCTGAAGATTTAAACAACCGTGCGAGTCTAACTTACACTTAGACCGCGCCGACGCATCTTCTTTTCTGTTAACTGCTTGTGACTCTTTGAGAATTGCAGCTTTTTTCTGATTACAATCCGGTCCCGGACTTTTCTTAGAATTCGACATTGTGCGAATACTTTCTATTTATGGATACTCGCTATATGTCAATTTTGTATCTCCCCATTAGAAATATACTATTTTAATAGCCTTTGATATAGAATATACTGATACATCATAAACTTCTATGAGATTGTTTATGTTAAATAGTATATATCATATCATATTCGTAATATAATGTCATATCAAGTATTTATAGTTTGCACTAGAAGAGAATCACATCTTTCCATTCATAAAGAATGTTGTTTTTTACTTTGCTTGCACAGTATATTAAAATTGTTATTCTAAATTAACAAGAAACAGTAGGAATTGTATACTATAAGTTGTAATTGCCAAAATTACCTGAAATATAACAATAGTACATGTAAAAATTTTATATACGTACCTATATAATTTCTTTATAGAATGTGTTAATAAAAGATCATATATAATCAAATTACAAGCAAATTTAAAACGAAATAATAATGTGCTTGATTATTTCTCAAGATTAGTGAAAGAAAATGTACATTTTGTACATATACCTACAGTAGCGATTAAAAAAGTGTCAAGCCAGGCAGATTTTTTGAGTTTAAAAAAAATAAACAAAAAAAATTAACTCTAAAAAAATAACATATTTTACTATGAATAAACGTCCGTCTTTCGGAAGAGACGTTAAACCGTTGATCCAAAAAGGGCTAAAGTATGGAGATAAAGATAGTGGTGAATAAAAATTGTAACCCCAAGAGGATCAATTAAAAACTTCTATCTGCTATGAATAAACGTTGTTAACAATAAAAAAACAACATAATTATTTCTTTATTTAACAAAAAACGTATGATCATAAATATCGAACCCGGAACTTCAAATCACAAAAATTAACTGAATCACTAGAAAGTACTAAAAAAACAATAGTAATATTTAGTATTTGGTAGCCACGGCCCTTAGAAATAATGACTGCGGCGTAACGATGTAGCATTGACGATTAAGAGGGTGATTGTGTCTCAAGGGATCTTTTCCTATTTAAGACTTAACGCTCAGAACGCTCTTAGAATCATTTCATCATTGTTGTTTATCAAATATTAAACAAGGACGAATGATGTTCACTAGCGTTGTGAGCGTTAAGTGGACCCACTCCTTGTTTATTCGAATGTTTCTTGTTGGTTGCTCTGCGATTAATTGTAAGTTTATCCCAAAAATGTTCAATAGGATTTAAGTCTTGAGACTGAAGCTGCGTTTCAATATTCACTGCCAGTAACTACTGAAAATCTACAGTTTACGTACACTATAGATTTTCAGTACTGGCAGTGAATATCGGAACGCAGCTTGAACAGGGCCATTCAAAAACTCGCACTTTTTTGGCAGACAAATACTGTGATATAATCTTTGAAGTGTGTTTTGGATTTCTATCATGTTCAAAGATCCATCCATAACTTCACCCATACTTGATTTAGATATTTTGTACTTGGAATCGTATCTGCCACCAACAAGACATCGAATATACTGTTATTTTGTTTAGTTAATCTTTTTTTTGTTCATTTTCTTAAACCCAAAATATGGAAAAAATCTGCCTGACCCGAAACTTTTGTTCGCTACTGTATATTGTACAAAAGTAAATATGTTAAATATTTCACGTTATTAGAAATTTTTTTAAAAATAAGATGTATGTAATAAAAATTAAATATAATGGACTAAAAAAATAGCATACTTCATAGAAAACGCAATTTGTTATACCTACACATATACATACACATATATATTGTAAAATAAAAAGATGCCAATTCCAAATAAAAAAATATTTCAGATATTTGCATAAAATAACACTTCAGCACATTTCAAAAATTCTGACAATGAAAACTATCCCTTATTCTTAACAATTAATAAACAGCCGTAAAATGAATATAATACGAAGTCCAGTCATACGCCTGCATATAAGCCTGTATAGGCGAACTTCCTCGATGTCGATAATGTCAACCTTTCTAATTTTGTTTTCCCTATATCTGTCTTTGTCTAACGAAATGACATCTGTCCTTTTTTCGATTGCTCGCCATCTCTCGCAAGATCCGGCAACTACTGTTGCTGCTCCTCTTCTTATCATTCTGCATCCGTATTTGCATTACTAAAATAATTTTTCGATGGATCTTTTTTTGTACGCATTGAATCTTACTTCTACTTGCACGATATTATTCCTACATGTTTTCCCAAGGGCAGATGATAAACATTATGCATCATACTGCAGAATTTTTGTTTTAAGCAAATATTGTCGTCAGATGACAGCTGTGTATGTGCCCAAATAAGTAATGTTTTTAATTTTTTGATGTTTTTGATATAAAATCGCGTTTGTTACCCTTGATTTTTGTGCGTACTTTAATTCTGTAAAAGATTTTTGCAATTCTATAAAGCCAATTAAAAGATCCATCGAAAAACGATAATGTCGGTAAATCATACGGCTGCAGGATCCCCTTGGTCGGGTCCCATGGAGCGGATTACGCGGAAGCAGAACGAGCGTATCACTAATCACGAGATTGTTCTGATAGAACTCTTTCCAAGATTCCGTCGAAACGGTCCCGTGATTGGTAATCCACCCGTTCCGCTTCCGCGTAATCCGCTCCATGGGACCATAACTGTCAAAAGAAGAGGATAGTTCTCGTTCTCGAAGTATTTTTGAAGTGTGCTGAAATGATCTAAAGTGTTATTTTATGCAAATCTCTTTTTAATTAAAAATTACATTTAAAAATTCTCAACGTATCATTTCTCGCCTATGACGTCACGTTCTCACATGATGGAAAAAGCATAGGAGCTTTGATTTAAAAAATTTTTTCCTTTTTCTTTTCTTTATAACATCTATTAAAAACATTGTAAATAATTTATACAATTTTTAAAGTTCTTTTTGCATTGATTTAATCTAGAGACCCTATAATTAAAGTCTGGCCATAAGGCAATTTTGTCAAAATCCTGCGAAAGAGTAAGAAGGATATAAGAGAGAAAGATATACATTCATATCGCTTTCGATCTCTTTCTCTCTTACATCTTTTTCTCTTTCTGTTTCTCTTGCTTTTGACGAGAAATGGCGAACCAATCAAAAGTTGCTACCATATGGCCAGACTCTGATTATAGGGTCTCTAGTTTAATCTTTAACTGCACGGGCGGAGTCTGGCTGGACCCCAAGCGCGATTTTTGTTACATGTTTTCTCAGTTATGCGAGATATCAGTTATATGTTTTATTTATTATGTATTCTAAAACTTACATCTTACACATTACTTTTAGAGAAAACAAAAAACTTGTGGGGATTCCTGCAGATCCCAGCTGTGACTATATATTACTAAAAATAATGCGTGTACATACTTAAGGCCACTTTGACCAAGCTCCGATTAATCGTTGATTAGCCCATTGGAAATGACCAATCGCATTTGTCAATCTGCTTAATAAGCAAATGCGATTGGACTAATCAACGATTAAGTTAATCAGAGTTTGGTCGAAGTGGCTCTTAAGCTTTGTGTCCACGATACTAGAAATCGCTCCGAGACCTCGGATCGAGAAAAAATTGACCAATCATATTTAAATAATTCGGCAATTGACCAATGCGATTGGTTAATTCTTTTTCCGTCCGAGATCTCGGAGCAATTTCTAGCATCGTGGACACAAGGCTTTAGGCCCAGTTTCACAAACATCACAAATGAGAAATTCATGAACATCCCCCTTAGAAAGAGACGAAGAGTGAGTTAATTTAAGGTTAAAAGTTAACCAACACTTGTGAAACTGGGCCTTAAAGGTTAATCTATTTTTCATGAATTTTTCATTTTAATCTTTTTACAGTTTTAAACAATTTATCTATCTTTATAAACATTTGTCTCTCAGTTTTCTTATAGTATTCTATTCTAGCTCATATCGTTATTTTTTCTACAGGCTATAACTATATAAATAACTCAAAATTTAATTCTTTTTGAATCAATTTTACACATAATTTCACAGCTATGGTAATTTAAATGGTCTTAATAGGCTAAAATTATTTCTGACTTAAGGAAGGAAGAAGTGATTTTAAGTCCTCAGTTGATAAAAGGGATAAGTACGATTGTATGATAATATAAGCCGAAATAAAGTGTCAAAATAAAACTAATATAAAACCTATCATGTCAAAAATAAATTAAAACAAGATTAACAATTAAAAACGTATAAACAAGTAAATTTTCTAAATTATTACCATAGTTTAAGGGTCGACAAGAGACACGGTGGAGAGCCGTAAACTACGAATCGTAAAATTCGTATTACGGATATTATTTTCGGAAAATTTATTTTGACCATTTTTCCAAAAAATCGCTCTGTAGCAGTTATCGCAGTTAAAGTGCGATTTTCTCATTATTTTGGCTGTAATACAAATTTTACGATTCGTAGTTCACGGCTCTCAACGTGTCTCCTGTCGACCCTTAATCAAATATGTTCATGCAAATTCATTTTTCTTTAAAAGTTTTTTTTTGATGGCACAACTGTTTATTCTCAGGTAAAACAGCAAGTCACAATAAAGTCAAAATGATGTCAAAATAATGATTTTTTGTTATTTTACCATCATTTTACCAATCATTTTGAAGTCATTTTGACTTTATTGTAAGTTTCTGTTCTACCTAGGTTTCATATCTAAATATTAGCCCAATATTAGGCCAATGCAAACTTAATAAAACTAGAAAACAATTTAAAATGAGTAAAAAAATTAAAATCTAAAAGCTCTTGAAACATAAGAGATAAATAAAAAAGATTTTAAAATTATATAAATCTCCTCTCTCTATATAAAATATTTGTTAAAACTGTTTTTTTTTTTTTTTTATAAGAGATCAAACTAAATATTAATATTATAATTCTTTTTGTTTCACCTATATAATCAAGTGTAATTTCTACAAAGCATGCTGTTTTTTTGTCTTATTAAAACTTATTTACTTTCTTATCATGTATTGTTTTATGACGTCTTAAAAACATATTTAGTAAAAATAATACTTGGTACATTTACTCTGAATAGACTGTACAACATATACAATGCGCAAAATGTATACCTTCTTCTATTGATCTTTAAAATTGAAAGTATGCTGTGATTTTGTTATGCAGTAATAATATTAGTTACAAGCAATATTACTTACGTGTTTACATTATACATGATAACCAAGACTTATTTGCACTTTACACATCAGTAG
The DNA here is from genome assembly GCF_048541705.1 of Temnothorax americanus. NCBI lineage: Eukaryota > Metazoa > Arthropoda > Insecta > Hymenoptera > Formicidae > Temnothorax > Temnothorax americanus. The sequence continues at coordinate 27,757 of NW_027509247.1, read as the reverse complement.
ATGATTGTAGAAAATAGTCGTTGTTTTGTGTCGCTTATCCTGAAATTGTTATTATTTTATCTTTACTTGCATTAACCATTTGCAGATGATACAGCTGAACAGATTATGACGATAAATAATATTACGCGCATTCAGACAAGTTTCAAAATTGACATTACGAAATTTCGCTCTATATAAAATTGTCATCTTATATTTCTAAATCTTAAATAGTTTTCTCATATTTACTTCTTTACAATGTGCTCTTTGCTTTCTGTTTTTTGCTCTTAACCTCTTTGCGACTATCCCGTATTTTGCAATTCCGTCGCGTAACGTGATGTTTTTTGTCTCTTCTGAAGTTCGTTAATTTTTATCTTAGGCGACAGAGAACAAAAAACATCGCGTTACGCGACGCAATTGCGAAATACGGGATAATCGCAAACAGGTTAAGAGCAAAAAACAGAAAGCAAAGAGCACATTGTAGATCAGGCTTTACGCGGCAAAGAAACATCCATGTCAATCCCTACCAAGCAGCGAGAAGCGAGAACCCACAGTCTGCCACAGTCGGCGACTTGCACACTGCACACGCACACGCACAGTACAATTCGCCGTTTCGCCAAGCTCTTAACGACCAATGTTGCCAACTTGCACATAATATATACATTATAAAGGTAAGATTTCGTGAAATGCAATGCAGCAGCAGCGAGCAGCAGTTTAGTAATTTCCTAAAAATATTTGGCTCACTTCCGGCGCAAATTTTTATCTTGAAATTGGTCCTATATAACAATAGAGTACGTTTACACGGCTTCTAACTTCGATTTAGTAACGCTGATGTTATTGCGTTTACACGTTCAGGCTTATCTTACTCCCACACTCCCACCAAGCTTAAAGTACTAAAAATTATAGATGCTTGCTTGTGGTAAGGTTAGGATCACCTCTATGAAGTTGGCCGGACAACTTCAACGTATCGAACTTTTATTAATTGGAATCGTTTGGTGGTCACGAATATCGTCATTAAAACGTTTGGTGGTCAATCGTTTTCCTAAGAAATAGATAAAACCGTACTCTCACGCCATTGGTCGCATGACTCCGTGGCGTTGGCTCGGTAATTTGATGAATAAACATTATTTATTAATCAAATTGACTTTTATACGGCTCAATCGACGCGGAATCGTTTGGTGGTCACAAATATCGTAAATAAAACGTTTGGTAGTCAATGGTTTTTCTAAGAAATAAATAAAACCGTACTCTCACGCCATTGGCCGTACGACTCCGTGAGGTTAGCTCGATAATTTGATAGATAAACATTATTTATCAATCAAATTGACTTTCATACGGCTCAATCGACGCGGAATCATTTGGTGGTCACGAATATTGTCATTAAAACGTTTGGTGGTCAATCGTTTTTTTAAGAAATAGATAAAACCTTACTCTCACGCCATTGGTCGTATGACTCTGTGCTATTAGTCATACGACTAATGGCGTAAGCGCACGGTATTTTCTATTTAAAAAAAAAATGATTGACCACCATACGTTTTAATGACTATATTCGTGACCACCAAACAATTCCGCGTCGAATGAGTTGTATGAAAGTTAATTTGATTGATAAATAATCTTTAGCCATCAAATTACCGAGCTAACGTCATGGGGTCGTACGACCAATGGCGTGAGAGTACGGTTTTATCTATTTCTTAGGAAAACGATTGACCACCAAACGTTTTAATGACAATATTTGTGACCACCAAACGATTCCGCGTCGATTGAGCCATATAAAAGTCAATTTGATTGATAAATAATGTTTATCCATCAAATTACCGAGCCAACGTCACGGAGTCATGCGACCAATGGCGTGAGAGTACGGTTTTTTCTATTTCTTAGTAAAACCATTGACCACCAAACGTTTTAATGACGATATTCGTGACCACCAAACGATTCCACGTCGATTGAGCCATATGAAAGTCAATTTGATTCATAAATAATGTTTATTCATCAAATTACCGAGCCAACGTCACGGAGTCATATGCGACCAATGGCGTGATAGTACGGTTTTTTCTATTTCTTAGAAAAACCATTGACCACCAAACGTTTTAATGACGATATTCGTGACCACCAAACGATTCCACGTCGATTGAGCCATATGAAAGTCAATTTGATTCATAAATAATGTTTATTCATCAAATTACCGAGCCAACGTCACGGAGTCATATGCGACCAATGGCGTGATAGTACGGTTTTTTCTATTTCTTAGAAAAATCATTGACCACCAAACGTTTTAATTACGATATTCGTGACCACCAAACGATTCCGCGTTGATTGAGCCGTATGAAAGTCAATTTGATTGATAAATAATGTTTATCCATCAAATTACCGAGCCAACGTCACAGAGTCATGCGACCAATGGCGTGAGAGTACGGTTTTTTCTATTTCTTAGAAAAACCATTGACCACCAAACGTTTTAATTACGATATTCGTGACCACCAAACGATTCCGCGTCGATTGAGCCGTATGAAAGTCAATTTGATTAATAAATAATGTTTATTCATCAAATTACCGAGCCAACGTCACGGAGTCATGCGACCAATGGCGTGAGAGTACGATTTTTTTTATTTCTTAGGAAAACCATTAACCACCAAACGTTTTAATTATGATATTCGTGACCACCAAACGATTCCGCGTCGATTGAGCCCTATCAAAGTCAATTTGGGTGATAAATACAATTGTTCCGACTAGAGTCCCTTTATAAAGGGACTCTAGTTCCGACTAGTGGCACAGAGGTGATATGTCCGGCATTATGCGCATACGGTTTTTTCTATTTTCTGGGAAAACGGTTGACCACCAAACGTTTTTATGATGATATTCGTGACCACCAAACGATTCCGCGTCGAATGAGCTATAAAAAAGTTAAATTGGTTGAAAAATAAAAATTGTCCGGCTAACTTCACACCGGAAATTTCATTTTTATTTTACAAGAAAACGACTAACCACCAAACGATCGGACTAGACTAGCAAAGACCACCAAACGACCACCAATCGATTCCAATTAATGAAAGTTCGTTACGTTGAAGTTGTCCGGCCAACTTCATAGAGGTTGTGATTGGTCAAGACTCTTGTTCCGCGATTTTTCTGCGTATACGCCATTTCGCTGCATGGGTTTGCAACCCTGAAGTGAGCGGTCGTGCTTCTCGAAGTTCCTGGATGCACCATGCACCATGCACATGCACCCATTTGATTGCTGATGCTGACGAAGCAGACGAAGTAAGGTTAGATTATTAAAGGTAACATTTTCTGTGCACATTGTGCACAAAAAGTATCAACGTAAATTTTAACAAAAATTATCAAAATAATTTACAAGGTAAATAGGTATATTATAAATATTGATAAAAATAGCTTTATGTTACACATTTATGCACAAAATGAATGGTGTTTATTAAGAATTAGGGGATTAACGTGGTAGAAATATATTGTGAAAATATGTAAAAAACACACACACACACATATTATATATATACATGTATATATATATATATATATATATATATATATATATATACACACACATATAACTACATATTTTTAAGATATGTAAAAATATATATTTACTTATTTGGCCCAATGGGATAGTTCTCTTCAGAAAGATATATTTAAAATATATTTATCTATTATATATATATATATATATATATAAAGATATATATAATCAAATGTTCCGATTAACTCATCAACGCCCAGTCCAAACCCCTACGCCAAGAAACATGAAATTTGGGGAATATATTCCTTCCATGACGTAAGCACCCACTAAGAATTTTTAGAAATTTGACCCAATGGGGTGAAAAGGGATAAAATGTGTTTTCACGGATTCTCTCTCCTCAATATCTCTTAGGCCCGATAAGATGTCGATTGGGTTTTTGCTTACAAAGGTTACTCATACAAATGCTTAAAAACATAATTCCAGATTTTGCTCTAATCAACCCCTAAAGGTGCAAAACTAAATTCGGGGTTGAATTATATAATCCTTCGCATACCGTAGCGAAGCATCGGTGTGTGTATCAAGCTAGTATATTATATAAATACAATAAGAGTCGTAATTAATTACTTGAAAAATATGAAAAAATATGAGTATATATGAGTATATGTGCACACCACACACATACACTCGCACGCACACGCACACACACACATACACACACACACACACACACACACACACACACGCACACGCACACACATACATACATACATACATACATGCATACTTATAAATAGCTGCAGAAATTTAAATAATGTTCTTTAAACATATATTAAAATTAAATTGACAAAATTTTAATTGACAGAATTATGTATTTTATTGAAAAATACAAAAAATTTTTTCAGAGATGTTTGATGCCAAATCTAAAAAACATAAAGTCTCGAAGAGGACAAAGAAGTCATGGAGAAAGTACATCGATTTCAAAGATGTAGATGCATTTCTTGAAAACAGTAGATTAGAAGAACGATTAGGCATCCCTTTCTCCAAGCGCACAGATACTCAATTGTTTATCATTGATAAAACTGATGTGACTGGAAATGTAATTTCTAAATGTGCTGCCAGATTAGCATTGAAGAGTAAAGAACCAAGATGTTTTGCTTCTTTGAAACCACATACACATGTTCTTGATCCAATTTCGAAACGAAACCTAGTAAGGACCAAAGAAGAACGCACGAATTCCATGTTGTGTCAACGCAAAGTTGAAAGAAAAATTATGTGTATTCTCAAATTAAAAGAGAAGGAAGCATTGAAGAATAGGATACTCACAAAAGCTGTTTCAGAAAATCATCCAAAAAAAGGAGAGAATAAAGATGATATATGGAATGGCACAAATGTCTTACTGCCAGAAACAGTCACTGAATGGATGTCTTCAGACAGTATTAGGCATACGATTAGCCATTTAGGAATGAAGAAAAGAAAAGTACCTTCATTATTGCGTAAAAAATCATCTGTTTTGCCTGCAGTGGAGATGCCACATCCAGGTACATCTTATAACCCATCTTATGACGATCACCAGAAACTGTTGCACGAAGTTGCCCAGAAAGAATTGGAGCTTATGAAACAAGAAGAACATTTGGACAGAGTCACAACTCAGATGTTTAAAAAAGTAAATATTAACTAATTATATTTCCTTGTATAAATTTTATATATCGTAATCATCATTATCATTATCATCATCATGCTATTTCCTAATTTATATATTTTTTGAACTGTTATTTTATATTTTATGTCTTTTGAATATAAATTTATAATATTAAATTATTTACTTGTTTAGATTTCATTAAACAAAAGAGATGAGTATATGATGAAAGAAATGTCAGAGGGTTTGCCAAAGAATCAAACATCAAACTTTAAGTCTATTGAGGAAGATCATGATAAAGGAGATTTTTCTATTGCGATAAAAAATGATAAAAGTGTAAAAAACACCAAAAAGACGCTTGTGCAAAGAAGAAAACAACGAGAACAAAAACAAGCAGCTAATAAACGCGCATTGAGCAAATTGGAGAAGAAGAAAGTTTCTGACATCTATAAATTGAAAATTTTGCAAAAACAGATAGACGCCAAGGAGAAAAAGCAAGAATTCTTGCGACAGAAACGAATGAAGAAATATGAGAGGAAACTTTTTATGCCAAAGAATCTGAGTAAGACAAAGTTTGAACCCATTGATCTTGATTTTCAGCTTGCGGAAGAATTGACTGGCAATTTGAGAAACTGTAAACCTTCTAAAAATTTATTGAAAGAACGGTATAAATCGCTTCAACAAAGAAACATTGTTGCACCAACCGTCATAAAATTGTAAGTACAAGCAAAGTAGATTTATGAAGTGCATTTACTAGAACAGATTCTAGTGAATACTCTAGAAAGTAGGATAATTTAGCACAGTTTTTTAAGAAAAGGATTTCAGGATAGAGAAATTAAGCAAAAAGAGAAATAATTCGAATAAGAAAATGATTGATTAATTTTTGTTTTGATATTAACAAGTTATTAATGAATTGTTTAGTATATCTTAAAAAAAATGTTTAATAATGATATTTACAATATTTTTTATGATTTAGGAAACGGGACAAAGCAAAGATGAAACAATTTGTGAAGCCAGATCATAAAATAAACTTGGATGACATCAAGGGAACTACAATCTTATAATAAGAGAATTTAATCAGTCTAATATCTTTATATTTTCTTTATTCTTAATAAGTAAGATTCATGGTACAGATGAAAATTAAAATTTTCTGTATAGTTGATTAAAATAGAAATATAAAAACTAAAAATATAAAAATCTAGAAATGTGTATAAAAGCATATATATATTAAATAGTTTCTCCAACATTTTTTTACCAAAATTTTACAATGTTTTTTCATAAATAAAAATTAAATTGCTTCAATTTTATTGCATATGCAACACCATTGTATAAGTCGTAATGTATATACATTTTTTATATTTTTTTAATTTTTTGTTTATCTTTCAAATATATTTTATTCTTTCGGTATTATTGCAATTCTATATATACTAAATCCAATTTTTACTATTCATTGTTGCTTGCTTTTATTTTAAGATTTTTTAGGACATATGTAATATTGTACAATATCTGTAAATATTCTTGCAATTGTCCAGATATCCAGTGTTTTTGATTCTCTACAATAGTGAATTTTTCTTTTTCACAATGAAGTAAAAGTTCTGCATGTTTCACACGTGTTTCGCATTTACGTGCTAGAATTCTACCATTATCTTTGTTTATTATATACTGCTCTTCAGTAAAATAATTAAATTTAACCAGTTTAGATAAATTAACATTCGCTTTTTTGTGCATTTCATGTAACATTATGATTGTAGACTTCTCTAGTTTAGAAATTACTATGGATTGTTTTGTGCACAAGTATACATCATTGGTTTTCCTTTTATATTTATTTACTGCATTTCTGCGAAATAATGTCGCAATTTTATTAAATTATAAAAATGTTAAAACAATTTATTTTATATTTTTGAGTATATTATACAGGGTGATTCAGGACCTTTGCGACAAACTCTGAGGAACGATAGATCTCGCAGAGAGGATCATTTTCTGTCAAGCAACTCATGTTCTGCTCTGACACGTTGTTTAGGAGCTACACAACTGCGTAGACAAGTCTTAGGTGACATATATTACAATTATAAAATAAATTATTCATTTATTGTTTCAAATACACTTGCAGACAGTTTACAGAAGGCGTTCATAGTGTGTACCGAACCTGATTGCATTCTGCGCTACATTTGGCCGTAACATGACCTCAAATATTCAAGAGTCGACAATCAATGTTACGACGGTGACATGAATGCAATCAGGTTCAGGGTAGACACTTTTGAATACCTTCTGTAAACTGTCTGCAAATATATTTGAAACAATAAATAAATAATTTATCTCATAATTGCAGGGTTGGATAGTGACTAGTTAAATAGTTAAAAGTTAAAAAGTTAATAACTTTTAACTTAGTTTAGTTAATTTAAAATGTATTAATTTTTAACTTAAACTAGTTATTTTTAAAACACAAACTTAAATTTTTTTCCAAAGTTGAAAATTTTTTTATCTCTCTGAACGCCGATATTTTTTTTTTATAAAATCTTGAACATTGGATAATTATTTTCAACATATGTATGTATATAATTCTCATAGATAGATACTATACCATAAGAGGGTAAATGTTTAGTATAACGCTCTTCCCTCCGATTTTCTAAAACTTTGTAAAATTGTTTATTTCTGTGTGTAAAAAACATTCTGAGAAGGAAAATCGTCGCTCAGGTCTCATTTTTTTCAAATTTAATTTCAAAGTTTTGATGTTGGTAAGGTAAGAAAATGATAATTTACGTTTGGGCATACACACGTGTGTGTGTGTGCCCTGCTTTAACGAAAATCACAACTTCTATAAAGCAGGGCATACATACGTGTGTGTGTGTGTGTGTGTGTGTGTGCGTGCGTGCGTGCGTGCGTGCGTGCGTGCGTGCGTGCGTGCGTGCGTGCGTGCGTGCGTGCGTGCGTGCGTGCGTGCGTGCGTGCGTGCGTGTGTGTGTGTGTGTGTGGAACCCTTCAAGTCGTGACACAGTCGTTACCCATGACGAAATGAAGTTGTGCAGTATTTTAAAAACGTAAATTATCATTTTCTTACCTTACCGACATCAAAACTTAGAAATTAAATTTAAAAAAATGAGACCTGAGCGACGATTTTCCTTCTCAAAATGTTTTTTACACACAGAAATAAACAATTTTACAAAGTTTTAAGAATATCGGAGGGGAGAGCGTTATACTAAACATTTACCCATAAGAGGCAACATGGTAACATCAACGGCGCAAACATAAGCCTATCTGTCTTTTTTCCCTGATTGCTAATTAGAAGAACACGCTGGTTCTTATGGCAGGGGCCGTAAACTGTATCTCTATAATATATAGGTAATTCTGCACAACTTTCATAATTATTATTATTATGAATAAATAATTAAATAAAATAAAAGATTTTACAACAATTAATTTACAACAAAATATTTAATTTATTTGATAATTTATATGTTAATTTTATTGTAATTAAATTTAATAAAAAAATACGACATTTTAATATAATATAAATAATACTTTTAATAAGTAACTTTTCATGTAACTTAGTTAATTTAAATCTTAACGTGACTTTTTTAACTGAGTTATTTTTTTTCATGCGACTTTCAACATAACTAAATTAATTTTATAAGCCGTTATAAACTTTATCTTAACTTAGTTTTAAAATAATTAATTAACTTACCCAATCCTGCATAACTGTGATAAATATATGTCACCTAAGACCTGTCTGCGTGCGGTCGCGTAACTCCAAAACGATGTGTCAGAAAATATGAGTTGTTTCACAGAAAATGGTCCTCTCTGCGACGTTCCTCACAATTTATCGCAGAGATCCTGAATCACTCTGTATATATATTGAGTCTATATTATTTAAAAATATAAATTGATTTACCTGCACAGCATGTAATCCCGTGTGTTAGAAGCTGCGCTGTCCGTCATCATTGACAATTGATTCTTTAGTGCTATATTTTCCGACAGTAAATTGGGTATAGGACGCGGCACATGTTTCGATACTTCAAATTGAAATATATTAGCCAGATCCAAAAGATTATTATACAATTTCTTTTTGAATCTATATAGAACACATTAAACACAAATAACATATATGTCAAATAACATATTTATATAATTTTCTTATAATCTTTGATAATGAAATAAAATTTATCTACTATTATACCTTTCTCTGTCAATCTTGAATTTACGTTGAATTTTACATAGATTCTCTACTACCTGTTCTTTTTCATTGATTAAGAATTGACTTCTTATATCCAGTTTCTTTTCCAGAATATGTTGTGTTGATTTGTAATCTTCCAAAACATTAGTTCTAGCACCTTAACATATGAAAATTAGAAAATCCAAAAAACATATTTTTAACATGAAAAGACAGAGAGCTAATAGACAGGAAGAAAAAAGGAGAGAGAAAGACAGGGAACGGAAGAAAAGAGTGAGGGAGAGTGAGAGGGAGAGGGAGAGACGAGAGCCATAAAAAATACTACTATGTTAATAAATTCTCAAAATTTGATAAAGTTATGTATATACGTGCAAACAGAGTATAAAAAGTTCCGGGACGGCATATAATATCTCGAAAAATGTAAGTTTTATAAAAAAATATTTTAGACAACAGTTGTAATAGAGTTTAAAGAAGTCTATTTTTACTGGCCTTAATCAGCATTTGATCTTGGATGATGTTATCCATAGTCAGATAAAGGTTATTTTTAATTTGTTAAATACGACTCCTTACTTTTTATCGCATATTTTGGTAAATATTTACCCTTACAACTTTCCCCCCCAATTACTTTCTCCTTCACATATATTATAGAGGTCATCCTCCTGAGTAATCTTCAGAAGGTTTTAGCCGTTGTATATTAAAAAGTTATTAACACAAAAGTTTGAGAAATATAACACTTTTGTATTAGTGCTATGAGGGAAGTAATTTGCTGATATATGTGTGCATAGACAGTATAACACATATCAGCAAATTACTGACAGTTGACAGTACACATATCAGAGAGAGCAAATTACTTCGAATCCCTAAGTACTAATACAAAGTGTTATATTTCGCAGTTATATTTGTTCATAACTTTTTAATAAACAACGAGCGACGGCTAAAACCTTCTGAAGGTTACTCATTCAAGGGAACTACCACAACTGTCCGGCTCCGATTTGAATTTCCTAAAGTATGTTGTTAAACACAAAAATTCAACAGACACGTATTTTTTTATAGGGGCCCTAATTCATCTTTAGTGGGTGAAACACCACTTCGAAAAAATCGGTTTTTCTCTTTCGAGCCGAATATCTCCGAAACTATAACTATAAGAGATAGAAAACTTTTCCAAAATGGAAATTAAATGGCTTTAAAAGTACTTTAAAATAATGACAAAATAGTTTTTTTTTTTATTTTTAAATATACCCCCGCCAACAATACATTTTTTCAAAATTTTAAAAATTTTTTATCACCGAATAAAAGATTATTTTTTTTACGAATTCAACCATATATGATAAAGTTATGTTACGATAAACCATTTTCAAGAATTAATTACAAACGCCTCCGTATATATACGCTACCCATGCTCATCCGTACTATGTGCGTAAGTAATTATTGTCAAAACAATAAGATATATAAAAAATGTAAGTAAAATTTTTATAGTTTTTTATATGCTTTATAATTGTATATATACAGTGCCTACCGAAAGTTCGGGGCTACCTAAATAATTTGTGAACGGTTTGAAATAGTTTATAGGGATACAATGGGATCATAAAGTCTATTATTTAACTACAAAAACACCCACCTCCACACCCCCGGGGGACGGAGAAATGGGGGAGCCCAAAAATCTTAAATGGCATGTGGGGTTGAGTGAAGGTTCGTTCGAAAGGGATTTCCGAAATGAAAACAACGCGATGTCGCCGAGGTCTGTACGATTTTTTTTCGCAGAGTTATGATCATTTGAACATAGCAGTCAGCAGAGATAAGGACCCCACGGTTCGTCACTTCTTCTTCTTCTTTCTTCTTTGCGCCCCTAGTGGATCTCTGGCTCAACAGGCCATGGTACCACGCTTTCCATACAAGACAGTGGATCCAGTGGCGGGGAGCACTGGAGCCCTCTTGTATCATTTACAGGAGGCTTCAAGCCGATTCAGTTATTACTTTGACCAACTGAGAGGTCGATAACTATTCAAAAATAAAAAATGTGCCATGCGCACGTATCTACAACCCGAGATCACAATCTTTAATAAAGGAGAGTATCGCCTTAACAATCTTGTAATTTAAGTTACTATATAAATATAGGCAAGAAAAAGGAGCCAAGAGTTTAAGGTCAAAAAGAGATCGTAAAAACCAAGATCTACCACTTTCAAACCGGCTACATGCCCACATCCACGCTGATAATCATTTAATATTACTCCCATCGCATTCTTCTCTGAATTATTTTTATTTATTGTTGTCCTTATTTATTTAAAATTTCGAGGTCTAGCAGCGCCAAGTTTTTTTACAAGAAAAATTTATGTATTTTAATAAAATATTTTTATTTTGTACTGTTACCTCTGTAATTATTTGTGGCCATTAAAAAATACACATGTAAATAACTTTGTATTTAAATATCTTATATTCCCTTATTAAATTTAAATAAAATTTTTTAATCTTATAAAATTGTTATTATACATTCATTTCTAATTTACACAATGTAAAGATTTTTCAACGTAGTGCAACAATTATTTTTTGAGGCAATATACATGTTCTCTCTGTAATTGGCGCTCTAATTTAAAGAGATATCATTTCTTTTTTGTAATTGTAATAGATCACTTGAAGCGCGACTCTTCTTTTTAATAAGGTAACATAATTTTGTGACGTGTATCACTTGGGTTATAATTTTTCGGAAATAAAGATACTACTGCTTAGATTTTTTCGAGATTTTTCGAGATATAAAGATCTACCACTTGTTACTTAGGTTTTTTCGAGGTATAATACTACCACTTTCTTTTTTTTTTAGGTAACAACATATACACTACTATACGTGTACTTGGCGCCTTTTTTTACCTTTTTTTAAAAAAGGTAATTTTGTGCGGATATCACGCCTTTTTGTAGTATATTACGCATTGTATAAACAGTATGTACAGGATAAAGCTATTTGGAGGTATAATACTACCACTTTGTTTTTTTCGAGGTTATTTTTACGTCAGACATAATTTTAATTCATCCAAATTTTATTATGTCTAGACATAATTTTTGTCCAACTTTTATTATGTCTAGACATAATTTTAATTCAGCGATTTTTATTATGTCATGACATAATTTTCATTCTGCCGCTAGGGAAATTTTAAGTCGATTTTTATGAATCAAGCTTGAATTCAATGTTTAGGTGTCCCAGGTTGCCGATGACGAGGTCCACATAGCGCGCTCTATAGTTTTCGGTGTCCAGGTGTATTAATACCTTGAATTCGATGGCCACGTGTTCCAAGTTGCCGATGACGAGGTCCAGATAGTGCGCTTCGTAGTTTTCGGTGTCTACATGTATTAATACTTCGAATTCGATATCTACGTGTCCTACATTAGGTGCGTTCAGCCGATACTTTGCTAGCCTAGCAATCGTGAACAGTCGCTCGTTTTCGCTCGTTTCCTCTCTTTTGACCTACTGGATTAAAAAGAGAGGAAACGGGCAAAAACGAGCGACTGCTCACGATTGCTAGGCTAGCGGAGTATCGGCTAAACGCACCCATTCAGATTTATAGTTATTAATACACCTAGACACCAAAAACTATGAAGCGCACTATTTGGACCTCGTCATCAGCAACCTGGGACACCTAGACATCAATTTCAAGGTATTAATACACGTAGACACCGAAAACTACGGAGCGCAATATGTGGACCTCGTCATCGGCAACCTGGGACACCTAAACATTGAATTCAACATATTATTACACCTGGACACCGAAAACTACGAAGCGCACTATGTGGATTTCGTCATCGGCAACCTAGGACACCTAGACATCAAATTCAACGTACGATTACACCTGGACACCGGAAACTATGAAGCGCACTATCTGGATCCCGTCATCGGCAACCTGGGATACGTGGACATCGAATTCAAAATATTAATACACGTAGACACCGAAAACTACGGAGCGCACTATGTGGACCTTGTCATCGGTAACCTGGGACACGTAGACATCGAATTCAACGTATTATTACACTTGGACACCGAAAACTATAAAGCGCACTATCTGGACCTCGTCATCGGCAACCTGGGATACATAGACATCAAATTCAAGCTTGAGTCATAAGAATCGACTTAAAAATTCCCTAGCGGCACTTTCTGCCAAGCGTAGAGAACCTTCTTTTCCGTTGACTCAATATTTATTATGTATATATACCTAATTTACCTAAATAGAAATCTTCCTCCTGACCGATAAGTCTATCGACCTAATTTCGAAATACGCGCGCGATATCGAAACTGGCGATACCTGCGCCGCCAGCGTCGAAAAAGTGAAAGTAACGTTTCTGATATTATGACGTCATCATATAACGTCGGCGTTAGGCGCGAGACGCGTGTCTCGTTTGGCGCGAGACACTACCGTGTCTCTTGATATACATTTGTTATATATCTCAGATTTTTTATTAGATTGTAGTCAGTAAATTTTGTTCATTAACTTTTAATTTAAAATTTTATTTTTGTTCCGGTAAATTTTGTTCATTAACTTTTAATTTAAAATTTCATTTTTGTTCCGGTAAATTTCGTTCATTAACTTTTAATTTAAAATTTCATTTTTGTTCCGGTAAATTTCGTTCATTAACTTTTAATTTAACATTTTATTTTTGTTCCTGCTGATAAAAGAAATTGATTTACCTGATATTTTGAGCTGTGACTTTTTCATTATATATTTTTATAATATTATGCATCATTAGTGCAAAAGTATAATTATTTCATTAAGAGATATTATATGTTCTTTATTTAGTTGATCATCTTTGAGCTTTAATTAAGAATATAATTTTTTTCTTAATTTTTAAATCTTACCTTTGCGACGGTAATAATATGTTTCTTGTAATCAGATCAACTGAAAAGAATGCGTTGGTAGCTGTGTAAGTAATACTTAAAAAAATAATGCCTGTATTCAGTCAGTTGTACATACATATTTTACATACCAAAAAAATAAAAGGGTAACATAGATAAATTCGTAGTTTATTTGTAGTTTATAACTATGTATATCTTATAACTATAATAAATATATTTTGTTATAAATACATGTTTATTAAAATACATACACTTTCATACTTACAAACTACAGTATACGTAATTGTTATATATCCAATACTTATTTATAACAAAATAACATGAAAGTATAATTATATTTAATTACATAAGATTATATAATTAATAAAAGAACTTAATACATATACATATTTTACATACCAAAAAAACTTTTTTTGCAATCCATATCAAGAATTAACAAAACAATCATTTATAATTAAAGTTGTGACAAAAAAATTTAATAAAAATGTGAAAGTTAAATCATAAATTCTTGCCATTCAACTTTTCCTACGGTATTGAAATATTCTTTAAAAATATCGCGAATATGGATTGCATTTCTATTAGGTCTTGCATTTATAATTTGTAAATTGCGTAATTGCGCATTATCATTTCTCCATGTAGCATGTATTACAGTTCGATTTTCTAAATTTTCAACATCTACAGCTCCATGTAAATAAGCACCATTTTCTTTACTAAGATAGTTATGTAAAGCATGACATGCAAGGGTAATATTTTGCACAGTTTCAACTGGTAAATATATTTGTGTTAAAAGAACGCGAAATCTATTTGCTAAAATGCCGAAGGCATTTTCAACGATTCTTCTACCTCTACTTAATCTGTAGTTGTATATTCGCTTATCATGAGATAAATTTCGTGTTGGATAAAGTTTTAGTATATGATTTTGCAATGGAAAAGCTGCGTCAGCTAAAATAACATAAGGAATGGGTTCATTCATATCAGGTAATGGTTTATCTCCAGGCACATCAAGTGGATTTTGTGGATTATTTAAAAATTGTGCCAAGTCGCTGTCACGAAACACTCCACCATCACTTACCCTACCATTAACACCGACATTGACATATGTGAATTGATAATTGGCATTGACTAATGCTAAAAGAACGATACTATTTGTACCCTTGTAATTGTGATACAACGAACCATCTTGAAGTGGTAACTTTAAATTCTATGTGACGACCGTCTATAGAACCAATACAGTTTGGAACGTTCTATATTTCAAAATAATTATTTGCAATCTGTTCCCATTCAGCATTTGTAGTTGGTGTATCTGTAAAAATTATTTAATACATTATTTAATAATCAGCATTTCGAATAACTCATTATGTGTTATAATTAATTGTAAATTCTTATTTACCTGCAAGTAATCGTTTCGAAGAACTTCGTATATGACACGACATGTCTCTGGAATTATCCGAGAAATTGAACATGCTGGTATCCTTGTCGAGTACTCTAAACTCCTATAACTCTCACCAGTAGCCAAAAACCTCAGAGTTAGTGATAAACGTTCTTTAGGAGATATACATTCTCTCATGTTAGTGTTTTGACGCTGTATATAGGGTGCTACTAGTTCCACAAGTTGATCAAATAAATCGTGTCTCATTCGGAAAAATCTTTGAAAATAATCAGTATCTTTGCTTCTCAATTCTAGATGGGCTAAATTAATTGTGCCTCGTAAATTATGACTTCTTCTGAGTATCTATTTACGTGTCCATATTTTACGACGCTTTCTTCGTTTCTCTTTTATACTATTTTCTTCGATTGTCTTTTTTTGTATAGCTTCAGCTATTATAGCAATTGTGATTAACTTCTTAAATTTTAAAGACATAGTTAAAAATTTTTTATAAATTTAATGAGTTTTTTTTCTTTATTTGCGTTTATAATCAAGAATCTCTGAAAATTAAAAATATGTAATTTTGTATTAAATTATTGCGTTTAAAAATATTCATAATATAAATTAAACAATTTTAATCAAAATAAATTATTGAAAAAGATATTTATTTATTTTTTATTTCAATGTAAAACGCTTTTTCATGGTATTTAATAAATTGACAAAGATCATATAATTTTTTTGACACATTAACATATAACTTCTATTTTCGTACTTCAACGTACAGTTAACTTGTCGGAATTTACAATTATCGCGATATCATTGAATCTTCTTCTATTTCTTTAATTTCTTGGCACTGGGTTCAATTTATCACTGAATATGTCATTCCACAATAGAACCATATAGGTTAGAATACATGAAAAGGTCTTCTTTCTCTAGGGTTACTTGCATTACAACACCATCTATATGTATCAAAGTGTAAATATTTCTGTCCGAGAACTCGGACAGAGAAATCGGACCAATTTCTAGTACCGTGGACACAACCTTACGAAATCTCTCCAGATAAACATGAAGCAATTGACTCAATATATATATTATATATATACCTAATTTACCTAAATAGAAATCTTCCTCCTGACCGATAAGTCTATCGACCTAATTTCGAAATACGCGCGCGATATTGAAACAGGCGATGCCTGCGCCGCCAGCGTCGAAAAAGTGAAAGTGACGTTCTCTGTTTGTTACATATTGTTATAAAGAGCGGTCGACGTAGACGACGACGATGACGACGTATCTTAATAAAAAAATATTTTCACATTTGGAATTTGCGTCGCAATATCTCAGCTCGTAGGGCACGTAGCGGAATATTATGAGAGAAACCCCCCCCCCCCCTAATTGGACCCCAAGCTATCGATCAAGCCTACTTAGAACTTGATTCGTTCACTCGTTATCGAGATCTCAACATCTCGAGTACTCGCAACCCGTCGCGTCGCGTAAAAGAGTCACGGTCGGTCTCGCTCCGCGTGTACTTAAGCGCGAGACACTACCGTGTCTCTTGATAGAATTATGCAAAATTATCTAAAAATATATAGAAATATACAATATAAAAACATGTATGGACAAATTTGATATAATTTTATATAATTATGTATAATTATACATATTTATATGCTTTTATATAAAAAAATTTTTACCGGGTTCGTGCTTTTCAAAGAAAGTCATAAAGAATTTGTTGGACTTTTTGGCTTCCTTCGCTTCCACCTTTCGTCTCTTACGTCTTTCAGCTCCACTTTCTTTCTTCTTCGTAAAAAAGAACGTTTCATTTTAAATAAAAAATAAAAAATTTACCACTGGATTAAAGATATTGTTGTATATTGAATTCAGCGTGCTTCTGCTCTCTATACTTAACATGCGTTACTTATGACAATAATATAATCGAATGAAGATCAAACATCTATAGTGAATGTGTTGCATCAGTTGTTTGACAATGGCTGTTTATGTTACGTAGCAACTATTGTCATTTTGTTTTGCTAAGCAGCATCGCAGCATATGCTTTGCTCACTATAGATGTTTGATCGCGCATTTGGTTATATTACAAGTAACGCATCAACGCATGTTAAGTATAGAGAGTAGAAGAGCATGTTAAATTTAATATATTCAACAATATCTTTAATCTAATGGTAAATTTTCTTATTTTTTTATTTAAAATGAAACGCTTCTTTTTACGAAGAAGACGGAAAGTAGAGCTGAAAGGCCGAAGAGGGTCTAGCAGCTCGAAATGATAATTGTTCATAGTTAATTAACGTTCAGTTCTTAGTTATTCATATACATATATGTATATCATATATACATGTATGTATATGTATATTGTAAGAGTTTTAGTTGTGTATGAGAGAGAGAGAGTGAAGAAGAAGACTAGCGTGACGAACAAGACAGGGCGAACAGAAGCTAGCGAGTGGTTGAAGCGAGATATTGTAAAAACGAGCTGTAAGAGCTGTAAGAGCGAAAGCAATAAAAGGCTCTAACAATATGTACATACTTTTGGATATATATGTATCCATATATACATATATATACGTATATGTATTAAATCAGAAAAATTTAAATATCAAATTCGGTTGTCAGACTGTTTTGACTTTTATATGCATTAATATATCTAATGCATTAATATGTCTATCGCATTAATATATCTTGAGGCTGTACTGAGCAAAACTGCGCCCCCCTTCAAGTGGCGCCCATGTCTGTCATACCCTAGATACGCCACTTGCGACCAATCACAGACGATCCGCCGGTTTTGATACGCCGCCAAACGAGTCCCGGTGTCCCATGGAGCGGATTGAGGGATTCCGTCACAGTATATACATACAGTAGCGCAACTCTCTGTCGGCGCCTTTGATGTTAGTGTTGTCCAAAATGGAGTGCGCATGCGCGAAATAAGTAAGCGCCCACTAGCACCAACTGAACGGCCACGTTCAGGCAGACACAACTGTTAAGTGTCGTCTTATCGACACGCTACGCTGATTCGTTGGATCTAAAAGTATAAGAGCCAATCACGTGCTATTGAGCGGTTTTACGCGCCCAACGTCTTTCTCTGAACTTCTTTCTCAATTGCTCTTCCTTTCTCCGCTCTCACTCCACTTTTACATGAAATTAATCTGAATTTAATAAAAATAATGAAAATAAATATTTATTATGTATCTATTAAAAATAAGGAAAAAAATTCAAAAATGAGAAAAAATAAAATTATATAAATGTGATTGCAGATTGAATAATATAAATGTATTGAGGTAAATTATTAGAAAATATAATGTTATATAACATATATTGAACAACCGAAAAGCAAAATATAATATTTTATACATTATACTTATAAGAAAACAATTATAATTATAAAATATTTAATTTAAAAGATTAAATAAAGTAAACGAATGATTTTTAATTACGCATCTAAAATAAAAATAAGATACACTATATTAATGCTTAATTTAAAATGCAATAAATGAAATTTTAATTTTAATACGACGATATGTTTCCGGATAGCATGGAGAATTGAAAAGGAATTCTTTATAAATTCTTGATTTAAAAAATTTTTAACGTACTTTTTCCGTATATCATTTCTGTCCCAAAACAACTCTTAAGAGTTCAAAAGAAATTCTTTTCTATGTCACCAATTCTGAGTTCTTCTTCAGATACAAAAAAAATCACTTTTCTACTCCATAAAAATTGGTAATATATTCGAAATTATGTTTAGGTAGTATTTTAATAGAGCTCTATCTAAGCGCTATTTCGAATGCATTGCGATTTCTTATAGAATAGAAAAATAATTCCTTTGTATCTGAAGGATAAGAAATGTATATACTAATCCATTTTATGTTCTTTCTGATGCAGAAACTGTTTTCGGACAGATTATGTAAGGATTCTTTCTTATCCGATGTTACAGACAGAATATTAGGATTATAAACACTGAAATTAGGAATATAAATATAGGAAAATAGAAGTATCCATGACTCCTATATCGATTAATGATTATATTACTAAATTGGTATACAGATTTGAAATATTATATCATTAATTGTTATAACAAACAATTCGTATAATATAAAGCGACATATTTATCGTACATATACAGACATGCAAAATAAAATTTTATATGCAAAATAATCAACGTATACCTAATATGATACATTATAAAAATATAAAAGTGTCCCGAAAGAGTGGTCGAGTAACGATTTGAAATTCTACAACCATATTGTTACTTCGCAGAAGCAGCGACAATCGTTGTATTTCGGAATTCGAACGCGCTTTCGCGCGTTCCGTTAATGCTTCATCAAATGAGAGTCTATATGTACTTCGATAGATATGCATCAATCAATTGGCAGTAAATGGCTTATATAAAATGTGTCTGGATAGAATAATGGACATATATGTATTATATTATCTGGATGATTCCCATACGCCGGATTGAGCATTGCGTTTATAAATTTATAAAATTTCTCCTAAGAGCCGTTCTGATCATCTGAGTAAGCAAAAGTCCACATACAAAAATCCACATACGAAATTGCAACACCATGGATTTAATAGCACTTTGATATTCTTATTTAAGATAGCAGATACAATGAAAGAATCTATGGCTAGATTTGAATATATTCTGTTTAGTCTTAGAAGCTAGTGTCGATAGGTTTCCGTTTAACGATGCTAAACTGATAATAATTTCTGCTCCGGTGTCAGTCTTCAAGGATAATACAACCTGTCTTGTATTTAAATGTAAATCAGGTACACTGAATTTCCTCGATTTCGTCGGCACTGCTATATTTTGCGAATCCATATCCGTAGTTTCATTCTTCTCTGTAGGTACTTACGTATACACGTCGTTATCAATAAAACACGATAATACCTAGAACATTGATATAATTTAGAACTGTTGAAAATATATACGAATATGTTATACATTCTTTGTTGAGTTACCTTATTCCGTATGTTATAAAGTTGATTGAGCCGGGATAAAGAGAAATGTACTTTCGTCGGTCGTCCCATTTCAATGAAAAACTGGCGGTTTTTGCCTAGAATCATTTTAGATTTTATTGTCGTAAAAAAAGGTGAAATACCCGTGTTTGGATGAGGATCTCCATGCTTTGTTTCTATCATATAAATTTTGAAATCCTTCTCGCTCGGTATTGCGTTTAGATTTTGTGCATCGCCGAGCACTAGCTGTTATTGTTATATCGAAACGAGATATCTATAAAAAAATTCCGCAACAATATTAATTAAAATAAAATATTTGATAATATGCCACATTAATATTAAATGACGTATTAATTTTTTGTAAGTAAGATGGTATAATAACGTACTTGTATCTTTTTAGATAAATATGTTGCTGAGAGAATATGTTATCTTTATCCGCAATTTACTAAAAATTCAAACGGTGGAAGTATTATAGTTTCAACTATGAGCCTTCCCTACAAGAAAAAAAATCATTACTTTTAATATAAATTCTGAATTAAATCATGAAACGCTGTTATATGATAACTTACAAATTGTATTGTATTGTGGAATGCATGCTGGACATTTCAAAATCGACACCACTATCTTTTGTGAAGTCGATATCTGAATTATCTGACGTCTGTTTCAGCCAGAAATTTGCATTTTAATAAGTATTTCAGAAATGTAACCGTTCGTAGACAACGTACAAAATCAAGCAGCAATTTTTTCTAGATATTAGAGTATCACAGAGTTAGTTTCACAAGATAAATAGTTAAACGATATTCTTAATTTAAGCATGACTGATTTTAAGTACAATGATTAGGAATAATTATCCTACCTTCTGAGGTAGGTAACCACTTTATACTCCTAAACTCTTTTCACTTTCATCACAAACGTAGTTATTCAGAGTTTTTCAAACACTTCTAACAGCTCTCAATAGCATTCAGTGGGTAATTGAGCTAATTCTCTCCAAATTTCTGTTCCAATACAGATAGGCATTTACTTAACTGACCATTTAAATTCTGAGAGGGAGCAGAGCAGAACGGAGAAAGGAACCCTGGTAACCATCTCCGATAGAAAACGATAAAAAAATTTCTTATCGTTTTTAATACGGTTAGTGAATCGTTTATTTACGGTACTCTATCAGAAACTCACGTTACAAAATACTTGGGATCCTATCGTAAATGTCTTATCAGCTATACATCAGTTTTTATCGTTTTTAATATGGTTAGTGAATCGTTTATTTACGGTATTCTATCAGAAACTCACGTTACAAAATACTTGGAATCCTATTGTAAATATCTTATCAGCTATATATCAGTTTCTATCGTTTTTAATATAATTAGTGAATCATTTATTTACGGTATTTTATCAGAAACTCACGTTGCAAAATACTTGGGATTCTATCGGAAATTTCTTATTACCTTTATATCGGTCTCAATCAGTTTTTAACATAATTGAAGTTTCGTTTAATCACGATACTCTAAAAGAAATTCTCGATACAATACACATGGGCTTGCATCCTAAATTTCTTATTAGTGGTGCATCGGTTTCTATAATTTTTAATGGTATTAAAGTAGCTATAATTGTCTTTTTAATATGGTTAATAGTGAACCGTTTATTTACGATGCCCTGTCAGAAAAAAATTGGAAAAATTTGAAATTTCTCAGCTATATATCAGTCAGAACATCTTTAGATGTTTGCTACTCTGCATGCCACCGGATTATAACCGTGTAAAAGAAAAATAAACCGTATCAGAGATCTTTCTATGATAAAGAAAGAACTGCATTTTTTTTTTAAATAATTAAGCTTCCACCTTTGCGACAACAGCACCAGGAAGCCAAGGGCCAAAATTTTCACGGTTATTAGAGAAATAAAAACAACATTTACATTAGAAACGTCTTATTTAAAATTGCACTAAAATACAAATAAAATATTTTATTATTTTAATCTTAATAACAAATCACACACACACACACACACACACACACACACACACACACACACACACACACACACACACACGCACACGCACGCGCACGCGCACGCGCACGCGCACGCGCACGCGCACGCGCACGCGCACGCGCACGCGCACGCACACGCACACGCACACGCACACGCACACGCACACGCACACACACACACACACACACACACATAAAAATACTTCGACGAACTTTGCTTTCGAAGATGATAAGTTGTATGTCGGAAAATCCTGATAAGAAACGATAGATGTGTCGGTTCGGTTAAGTCGTATAAATATCGACGAGATGTCTATCGTTTTAACCTTATAAAAACATATGCAAAGTAGAAGGTTTTCAAACGATTCAATTTATATCATTAATATACGATAGAAAACGAACCGATTTGCTGCCGTACAAAAAATGATAAGTTGTATGTCGGAAAATCCTGATAAGAAACGATAGATGTATCGGTTCGGTTAAATCGTATAAATATCGATGAGATGTCTATCGTTTTAACTTTATACAAACATATACAAAGTAGAAGGTTTTCAAACGATTCAATTTATATTATTAATATACGATAGAAAACGAACCGATTTGCTGCCATAAAGAAGATGATAAGTTGTATGTCAGAAAATCCTGATAAGAAACGATAGATGTATCGGTTCGGTTAAGTCATATAAATATCGATAAGATGTCTATCATTTTATTCTTATATATCCGTATTAATGCATACGGTAAAATTATTACCATAAATAACGATACATATTATATCGTGTATATACGATTGATTCAGATGGGCAATAATTGTACATATAGAAAACGATTCATAACTATAAAATTTGTATAGTTATTTTTTTATTCGGACCTAAAACGATAGAAACCGATTCGATTCGATTAATGTTTTATCTGTCTTCTAAATATGCAACCATAGAACCGATAAGATACGATTAAAAACGATACAGATATAGCCGTTTTTAATCGTTTTCTATCGGATATGGTTACCAGGGAAGAGCAATTGAGAAAGAAGTTCAGAGAACGACATTCAGATGGTGTTAGTGGGCGCTTACTTATTTCGCGCATGCGCACTCTATTTTAGACAACAAGAAATCAGGAGAGTTGCGCTACTGTATATACTGTGATTCCGTCGTGAGCTTTCGTCGTGTCAGCACGCACGTTCGCTCATATCTGCCCATGACGAGCGGGGGTCTTTACAACTCTAAATGTGATTGATCTATAATATTCTGGAGAGTCCTTTTGGCGATCTCGGAGCAATCGTTAGAAATTCTGGAATCCTGCTATACTAGAGTATTTTTGACTCTTTGGAGCAAGCTGGAAATTATATCTCGGAACATCCATCGAAGTATCTGGAATGTCCATTGGCCTCCGATCTCTTCTACGTCGTTTATGAGAAGCATTCTCCCGTTGGGGTGAGTTTTTGGTGAATTAACAATCGGAGCATCGTAGTATGATTTAATGCGTTATTAATTTATATCTTTTCTTTCCTTATACTTTGTGATCCCCCGTGTGCGGATCTCTTTTCACCGTTTGCTTAATTGTTTAATACTGCGAATTATAATTTATTGCTTCAGTGATTGCTTTCTTTTTTTTTGTACATTATGTCTAACGGTTAATTTTCTTATGCGTGTTCTATCCTTATTATATAGTTTTATTAGTCCATAAGCGTTTCTTTATGCGCGATCATCTATTGCGTACGTGATCATTTCAGTCACCGATTTTTGGAATTTATCCGCGGTCCGTGAGAGGCCGAGCGTGCTTAGAGACCCTCCAGGGAGAGACTGGCCAACACGCCGCCATTTGCATGCAAACAGGAAATAGGATTGTACGCGGCAAAAATTAAAGTGTACCAGTTTAAAATATCATATATATATATATATATATATATATATATATATATATATATATAAGTGTATATTATTTTAAATATAAAAATAACAAAACGCGATAAAAAAATAATAAAACATTACTAAAGGAATTAGAAACAGATAAATAAGTGCTCAAATATTATTCGTGTGTATAGTTATAAAAGATTTCAAATAAAATACAAATATCTACACGGTTCTACTTTGGACATTTTTCAGTAAAAAATAAAAACAAAAAGAATTTAAATAACAAATCCAGCAATAATATTTTGTTAACAGCAATATTCTTCTATTAATAACTTGTATTACTTTTGCCTTTATTAACGGTATTAAATAAATAATTTAACAGTGCTTAGCTTTTATTTAAATGTTTATTATTCTTTCTATAATTATGTACCTATTTTCAGAGCTATTATTGTATTTGTTAACAAAATATTACTTTAAGATTAAAAATAATTTTACTTGTTATAGATTGGGTAACAAAGAGCTCCCTATAATATTAAAAATAATGTAAATTTTATTGTAAAAATCAATATCTAATAAAATTATAATTTTGAAGTACAATCTATAATCAAAACTATAAAAAAAGTAAAGAACTATAAAAGAAGTAAAGATACACGAAAGAGAAATATATAATCAGTAAATAACCAAGACAGCACACATGTCCAAAAGCGGTACATAAGACGTGTAAAACATCTTTTAGACATCTTTTAAACGTCTTACGAAAAGATGGCTAAAAGACGTCTTATGTCCCGATTTTGGACATGGTGCTGTCTGAGTAATAAATCACATTATTGTTATTAATAGGTATATTTATTTGAAAAATTCCATTGATTGATGTTTTCACTCTTGCAAAATTGAACGCAATTTATTTGTTAGCTCCATCTAAAAAAGAAAAACAATTAAAATTACTTTAAATTAAATAGATATTTATAAATTAGATTTATTAATTAGATAATTATAAAGATGTTAAATGTTTATGACCATAGCACTGAAGAAAGTCTGATAATAGGTGTGTTCATAAAAATAATAAAACAAACCTAAATAGCACAAAATATCCTAGAAGCATCCTAAATATGTCCTTGGACATCCTGAAAAATGCTTCAGGATATCCTTCAGATATCCTGGAGGTCCCTAGGATATCTTATACTATCAAGAAAATTATGAATTAAAATTACAAATTTTATTTTATTAAATTATGCATTGCCATGCTTTTACTTGCAAAAATAACAGATTTATCTTGTCGTAATTTATGAGATGAAATTTTCATACGAAACATATAAAATCTACATATTATTTTTTCTTTTAAATTGTGGCACTTAGGTAAGAAATATTTAATTTTTTGACATTTTTCAATAAAGAAATGTTTTAACTTAACTCTACTATTTTTATGTTTGCTATACTTAAGAAAAACTCGGAATATTTTTTCCATCTGTAAAAAGAAATGTCGCAGAATTAAGGAAAAATAGAGAATTGGTGTGCCAAGCTCTAAGCCGTGTAAGTAGATGATAAAAAGCATTACTGCTTCTCATTGATCCAGTAGCTGAAATACATGTAATACACACTTTTTGATTTTTGAAAATACTTCTAAGTATATATCCACCAATGTGATGTATTTTATTTAAGTCTGTTTTACTCCAAGTAATTACTGTTGTATTTAAATCATTATTAATGTTTTCATAAACAGAGTTATCAATTAAGGAACTTTCTGAATCGTGGTTTACAGTCAATACATCAAAGAAATCTGAAAAAAATGATCTGTCATCTTCTTCATAACTGCTATTACTAACATTCTTCATAAATTGAGACACTGTAATTAATTTTAAATTATTTTTAAACTGAAGTGCATTAGGAATAACATTTTTACGTCTTACAGTAGAAAAAAAGTTTTCGATACAATCTTGCGTCAGTCGTGCAGGTAAAAAAAATTTAAAATTTTGTTCGTTTATCAAAATCAAACTCAAGTCTAAAACTGTAGATGTTGATAATATAACTGCAGCTTGAAATGGTTTCCAATTCTCTTTTTCTCCAACTTTTAATTGAGTAAATAAGTTAATTACCTCATGTAAAAAATCTCTAGTTTCTAAAAGTTTTTCAGGATTTAAAGAGCTAAGAGCAAGAGAAACATTTCTACTCGCCATAATATCATACCAACGCCTTAAAAAATCTATAAACCATGCAGTGGTTTGCCGAGTATCATGTTGATCATTATCTGCTAAAAACTTTAAAGAAGAACTGACATCTCGATTAATAACTTTCAATGCATTTGAAACTTTCATTTTTTGAAAGTGATCTTTTGATACTAAATTCTCCTCTCGCATATTTGGAGCTAATTTAATATCACATTCTTTATCAGCCTCTATAATATCAAATAAATGACTAGCTTTAACTTCATCGCAAGGTAATTGATATTTTATTACAAATTCATTTGGAATTTTAAAATTAAATTTTAGTAAAGCCCTACATATATTTTTTAAAGCATGTGGTACATCAGAGTAGAAAAACAATTTTCTTTCGGGGTTACAAATATGTTGAACGTAATTGACAACTTTAGAACGTCGAGACACTACATTAAATTTTTTTCACATAGATTGATTATTTGGTCCCATATCTGATGTAATTGCATGTACAACAAGACCTAGGTTTTCAGCTTTCTGTATTATTTCCTCGCAAATTGACTTTAAAATATCACCACGCGTTGAATTAGCTGTAAAAAAATATGCAACTACTTGTTTCCAGCGACCGGCCAATCCAGCTAACATGAAACAAAGAGCATGAGTCGCATTTCCTTCATGTTCAGGTAAAGTTACTTTTCCATAAAAACTGTCAGTAGCTACATCATACTGTTTACCAGGAGTGATGCTCATTTCATCCAAAACTAAAACGCAATTTTTATCATAATCATTTTTAAATCGTGAAACTTTAATTCGCATAAAATCGAAAATTTCATTGCAAATTCCACTTTTTAATATTAAACTCTGTAACTTTTTTCTGAGAGTACGCTGACTAGGTAAAGGATAATTTTGTTTTAATAATTCATTATAACCTGTTGTGCCACAAGTGAATTTTAATTTAAATGCTCGTACTAATGTTTCTTTACTCCAAGAAGATATTTTTTTAAGTTTATTTTGTAACAAGTGCACTTGGTCGTCGTTCAATACGCTTCTTAAAATATAAGATTTATTTTTACATACTTCTTGCTGTAATCTTTTTACTTTATTCTTTGTTCGAAATAATTCACTCTTCATTACATTTTTCAATTTATTACTTTCTTTTAATGACTGCTTCATTTTTGCTAATTTTCTTTCAAGTTTTCGCACTTGCGAACAATTACAGACAGTATCAGTGTTGCATATTGATGCTACTTCTTTTTCTTTATCAAGTGTTTCTTCTTCTCGTACCAATTCACCTCTTTCTTTGAATTGTATTTTTTCTTCATTTTCTATTTGTTCTTCTCCTTCTTCTAATTGTATTCTTTCTTCTT